>NC_090761.1:16514426-16519426 GCF_036898095.1 Palaemon carinicauda
CGGAATGGTCCCTAGACGCAAGATCATTCTCCTTCATCTTACGCAAAGTCCCAGGACTGCAGATAGACCTCTTCGCAACGAGCGACAACAAGAAGCTACCCCGGTACGTAGCCCCATACGAGGATCCTCTAGCGGAAGCAGTAGACCCGATGTCCCTAGATTGGAACAAATGGTCCAGGATTTACCTGTTCCCTCGAACCAACCTCCTGCTAAAGGTTCTCAACAAACTGAGATCCTTTCGGGGAACAGCAGCGACAGTGGCTCACAAGTGGCCAACAGCATCTGGTTCCCTCTGATAACGGAACTGCGACTGAAGCTGGTCCCGTTGCCGGATCCAGTTCGGACTCAACAAATGCAGAAGTCGACTGTCTCCGCTTCATCACAGAAAACCCGAAACCTTCATCTCATGATTTTCTCGCCTTAGCAGTCAAGAAAAGGTTCGGGATTTCGAAGGACAGTATAAACTTTTTAGAAGAATATAAGTCGAAATCTACTAGAAGACAATACGAGTCTTCCTGGAAGAAATGGGTTGCCTTTGTCAAGGCAAAGAAACCAAAAGAAATCTCGACAGATTTCTGTTTATCATTCTTTATTCATCTCCATGCAAGAATATTACAGGAACGTTTGAACATGTTGCAACACCACAATTTTGTATTAGAAAAAATGGAAATAAGGATAAGAGAGGGAAATTGTGTTGAATGATGTTTCCGATAATAATATTGTAAAATATATAAAACTTGTGGTTTAGAAATAAGTCTTTCGAATACTGTTCTTCATTGTTATAATAAGATACCTTATAGGCCTAACTGCTGGTTGTCTTGTGGCTACAAATATTATTTTTTTTTTTCCTAACAGCATTCATAGATATATTCTTTTGATAACTCAAAACGAATAGTCTTACACTGTGGAAGTCCCTTATAGATAAGTAAAACAAGAGTCCCACATAGCACCAGATACTTTCGTTTGGTGGCACTAAATTAGCGGACTAATTAGATAGAGCAGAGAAAAAAATATATTATCAAGGGAAGGTAGTAAGATGTAAGATACTTCTGATAAGATGAAGATTGTTTAAATGAATACACCAAGAGTAAAATATCAAAAAAAAAAAAAAAAAAAAAAAAAAAAACGATACAATATTAAACGAGGCAGAAATGGTTAATCACCGGAATTATGTGATGAGATTAATTGAGGAAGATAAATGCAAGAATAACACTTGATGGACCATGTATTAAGAAAGATTAAAGAAACCATGGAATTAAATAGGAATCATAATGGACCAGATATATTATCATGAGGAAACTAGAGAATAGACATAGCCTATAGCCAAAAGAAGAGAGAGCAAAAACATGTAGATTAAGAATTAAATTACTAAATAGGGAATTAAATAGGAAGAACAAATGGAAAAGATACATTATTATGGGGAAACTAAAGATGATATATAGGTAATAGAAGAATGTAAAAACTGACAACTTAAGTCACTAAAAAAATGTAACAAGGAAAATAGATAAGAATAAAAAGTTATAGGAAAATGTAAATAAAATCAGAAATATGGATAAAAATTCCTCAAAATATTATACATCTTTACATTGGATAAGGAAAGAAACATAATCATGCATAAAAACATCAGGAAAATTATTCATATAGAAAATATGAAAATACAATAGATATGAAAATGATTTGGCAGAACTGAACAATGCCATAAAAATAGAGGACTGGTGTATTTTAAAGAATATTGAGAGAACATTAGGACAGAGTCATGATACCGGTTATAATAATAAAGCCAGTGGTAAAACCAATATAACTACCATGGATGTCCTAAGATCAATATGAAAAATGAAAAACAATACAATTAATTACAGACAGAAGAAACCCCAGATAACCGAAAGAGGTCAAAAACTAAAATTACTGAAAATAGACCAATGGCAAATCATTTAATACCAATATAGCATTGCTAAACATACCATAGAAGAAAAAGAAAGAAGGCAATGAACGACAAGCAAGATTCACAAGGAGAGAGCAACGTGGACTTTATTAAAGTTTTTGACTCAGTGAAAAGGAATGATATGACAAAAAGAAAAACTAATGAATTCTTCAGAAACTCATAGATGCAATCGCTGACGTATATAGGTTACACCAGCGAGACCAAACTAATATAGAATTTGTGGCGATAGAGAGAGGTAAGAAACAGATTAATTAAGCTTGGAATTAAGACAGTACACAGGATCAATATTGGAACATACAACTACTACGATATCTATGTGCGTCTACTGTAGGGTTCTAGAGCTTTCAAATATGCTGCCCCAAGACTATACAACAAGCTCCCACTTTATATCCAAAAGACTTAAGATATTAAAGCTTTCAAGAAGAATTCAGAGGCTTGTTTTCTGGGTGCTTCGATAATGTGAATTTGACAATAAACACAGAATGGGCTGTGCAATACGCTACATACCTGAGACTGTCTAAACAGATTTTATAATTCCTGTAGGACACAAAGTTCCCCTCAGTTCCATGTGTGATAGGACCAGGCAAACAGTACTCAAGTAAAGAAATGATAGAAAATGGGTTAGATAAGAAAAACGGGCACCAATCGTAGAGCTATAACTACAATAAGAAAGACAAACAACATCTTAGAAAACAACAGGGTTAACTGGGAAGCTGCAAATTATAATACCCTATGCATATAAAAAGATAACAATCAATATACAAAACAAAAGGGACAATAGCAAGAGTTAAAACTTAATATAAAAGTCTGAAAGATAGAAATTATAAGCATAAGCCCAATAATCTTGTACTGATGTGATGAAATACTTGATTGCGTTTCAAATGAAAATACCAATCTTTTGATCGAATTGGATTATTGTGTCATATCAAATCATGAAATTTTTATGATATATAGCAAGCAAAACATTCTACGTATAATACATGTATAACGTACTTTTATTTATATGAATAACTGGATCTATAAATATGATAGAAAAATAGGAAAGTCATAGTGTAGTGTATTAAAACTGACAAACTTGAGACCAAATAAATGTAAATCAAAGTGAAAGGATCAATATGGAAAATTTATTACCTAAAACAAACTTATAGGTGTAGGTCTATAAAAAACATTTCCTTTGCGAAAACGTAATTAGATGACTTGGTACGTTATCAGATCTACGGAATGAAATTCTAGACGTGAATAATTAAATCTCTCACTACCAAACTCCTCGTCAACGGCGTCTCTACATCAAAACATCTCTAATCATTTGATGAAAAAAAAATAGTCGAAGTAAAAAAAAATAGTCGAAGCTTGGAAAGTTATGAATCGGAATTTAATTCTGTAATACATTCAATCCTTTCCTACCCCTTGGCATTTCTAGTCAGAGTGTCATCTACCCATCCAACGCCTGTAACAAGTTTGTTAGGTAGGTGTGTGTGTGTGTGTGTGTGTGTGTGTGTGTGTGTGTGTGTGTGTGTGTGTGTGTGTGTGTGTGTGTAGGATAAAGATAAATTATAGGGGGTTCTGCCTATTGATAATTAGCTTTCTGTATGTGTATGAAGCAGCTACTGTTATGGAATTTTTCTACATGAAAAGTGGCAGATACACTGCCGAGATTTTTTTTTCCTGCTGCACTTCCTGTTAAAAAAGTGGCCGACTGTTAAAAATCTTCTTAGGAAAAGAGGATAAAAAGCTACTTACCCTAGGAGAGCCACTTAACGCTCCAGCTTGGGTTGTATTTACACTTTCTCCTCCCCAGTTGTTATTGTCTGCAAAGGTGAAGACCAACATGAATTATTCTACGTGTCAATCACAAAACAAAACTTCTTGTTACATGAATTAATATTCATTGATAACTGCACACGATAGTCAATCTGATGCTAATGTAAGGACACCGATCCCTTCGTCGTCCAGAAAATCGACAAACTACTTATTTAAATTCTCTCTTCGCCACACTGTGGTTTCCTATGTATATATATTCCGCTCTACCAGAGCTACATTTTGATATATGTATCGTTTCATAACATGTTTCTGTTAACCCATAATTCATATATTTGTAAGTGTAAGAAAACACATATATTTTGGCGGGCACTTCAATCTGACTTGGCGCCAACGTCATCCTACCTTTCCGTCCGCACCTTGTAATATACTTCCGTGCACATTCAAATAAAGTATCAGTTGATCTTGGTGACGCTTGTCTCACTGTCCTTACACTAACTTTAACCTGTCGAGTAGACTATAAATACAATACTTCTGCTCAATAACTAGCAACAAGTTACTGAAATTATCTACAGTAGTAATGCTTGATGTGCAATATCTTTAAAAAGCGAACCAGTGATTATGATAGAAAAAGCAATTCTAAACTTTATAAATTGAATTTATTACCAATACAATTTAAATAAAATTTCACTAAATATGAATGCCATCTATATGACAAATGCTAACCTCCACATGCCTGTCACCATCACCTCAGAAATAGGAGTAAAGAACAAAAAAAAAAAAAAAAAACTTTTTTTTTTTTATTGTTAGTAGCCTAACTTTTAGTCTCCCAATATAGGAAAAAGCTCTGTCCAAAAACACTTACCTAATATTCTTTCCCATACCGAAGAGGTCCTTTCAAAAACAACTACCTAATATTCTTTGCCATACCGAAGAGGTCCTTTCAAAAACAACTATCTAATATTCTTTGCCATACCTTAGAGCTCTGTTTAAAACCACCTAACTAATATTCTTTCCCATACCTGATAGCTCTGTCCAGAAACACCTACCTAATACTCTTTCCCACAACTGAGAGCTCTGTCCAAGAACACCTACCGAATATTCTTTCCCCTACCTAAGAGCTCTGTCCAGAAACACCTACCTAATACTCTTTCCCACAACTGGGAGCTCTGTCCAAGAACACCTACCGAATATTCTTTCCCCTACCTAAGAGCTCTGTCCAGAAACACCTACCTAATACTCTTTCCCACAACTGAGAGCTCTGTCCAAGAACACCTACCGAATATTCTTTCCCCTACCT
>NC_090761.1:16524426-16526926 GCF_036898095.1 Palaemon carinicauda
ATTTTGCACTATCAATTATCAAGTTATCAAAAGTAATTAAAATGATTAAAATAATTGATATTAAAAGTATTGAAATAATAAAAATTAAGTCTTTAAATCATCAAATTTATCACTATAAATTTGTCATCTTTTAGTTTATATTATTTCGATCTTTTGGTTACTTGATAATAACAAAGATTTCATGTTTTTATTGATGACTAATGTTAGTTTTCTTATGTCTTCTCTTTAATCAGGTGATCAAGAGAGAAAGGGGTCGGTAGTTACCCACCCCAATTCAAGTTTTCAATTCCTATAGTATGCCAACCAACCACCGACAGCAGAACAACATCTGCGAGATGAACTCTAATTTCTTGTAAGTGTTCTCAAATTATTATATTTGTTAGTATTTAACACATGAATAAAATCTTTTCATCCATTCAAAACCAAATTTAGTTAAACCAATTTTGTCACTGGATAGCAGTTTGTGGTGCCATCCAAATTTGTCTTGTTTTGCCACATTTACATCTTTCAAATCATTTTTCCATAATCTTAGTTGTTTGTAGAATACTTGTACAAACTTTCAACGCCATAAAGGTTTAGTGGTAGGAAAAACAAATCATTTCGTTTGGTAATTTCTTTTCACTGAATTAAAAAAAAAAAAATAACCTATATATCTCCTCTTTCCAGATTGTCTTCAATCAAGAAAGACTTCAATCAAACTGGATCATTAAAAAGAAACAAAGTAAAAGGGTTTGATTTTACCAGGATCAGCAAAGCTGAACTAGTCACGGCCACCCATACCAGATTGGTTTGTCGTGAGTGATCAGGTGGAAATCTCCCACTATCACCAATCCGGAAGGGTGATGGTGGGAGATTTTTGTCTGGTCGCTCACTACAAAACAACCTAATATGGGTGGCCCTGACTAGTACAGCTTTACCAGTCATTAAAGCTGTATTTTTAAGGCCCTCATACTAGGTTGGTTTGTTGTGAGCAATCAGATGGAAATCTCCCACTATCACCAATCCGGAAGGGTGATGGTGGGAGATTTTTGTCTGGTCGCTCACTACAAACCAACCTAATATGGGTGGCCCTGACTAGTACAGCTTTACTGGTCATTAAAGCTGTATCTTTTAAGGCCCTCATACTAGGTTGGTTTGTTGTGAGCAATCAGATGGAAATCTCCCACTATCACCAATCCGGAAGGGTGATGGTGGGAGATTTTTGTCTGGTCGCTCACTACAAACCAACCTAATATGGGTGGCCCTGACTAGTACAGCTTTACTGGTCATTAAAGCTGTATTTTTAAGGCCCTCATACTAGGTTGGTTTGTTGTGAGCAATCAGATGGAAATCTCCCACTATCACCAATCCGGAAGGGTGATGGTGGGAGATTTTTGTCTGTCGCTCACTACAAACCAACCTAGTATGAGAGCCTTAAAAATTACAGCATAGGTGGCCCGACCTTTTCACCACATTAGATTGTAAATAGAACCAAATTCAGTTTTTATTTTGTATTATTGTAAATTCTGTAAATTTTGGTTCTTATTGTTTGTATAGTAAACAAATGTTATGTTACTGTACTTGAGATTTCTTTAATAAATTTCAGTTTGTGGTGTAAATAAATAGGTTATGTTTTTCAAATGAAGTTTTCTTTCCTACTTCAGTAGAAAAAAAAGAGTAGTTTTCTAAGTAGTTTTGAAAAAGAAATTGGCATATTTGCGGTAAAAAGTTTAAGGAAAATTAAATCATTTATATATTTTAGGTTGAGGTCCATATCATTGATATGAGATTAACATTAATGTAAAAATTGCGGCATTATAAGAAAATGATGCATACTTTTCAGTAGGAAGGTATTAATGAATGATCAAAATTTCGACTCAAAATATCTCTGCAAGCATTATTACATCTCTCTCTCTCTCTCTCTCTCTCTCTCTCTCTCTCTCTCTCTCTCTCTCTCTCTCTCTCTCTCTCTCTCTATATATATATATATATATATATATATGTATATATATATATATATATATATATATATATATATATATATATATATTCAAATAAGCCATATATATTTTTGATACAGTAATGTCTGGATTCTCTTAACGACCTCAGGATCAGATCCCCAGGCGAAATCACACAAAGACAAGAGCTTGTGACCGGCAGGGAATCGAACCCTGATCCAGCAAGCTTGTATAGACAGTGACTAAACCTCTTCGTGGCCAAGTGGTTTAGTCACTGTCTATACAAGCTTGCCGGACCAGGGTTCGATTCCCGGCCGGTCACAAGCTCTTGTCTTTATGTGATTTCGCCTGGGGCTCTGATCCCGAGGTCGTTAAGTGAATCCAGACATTAATGTATCCAAAATATATATGGCTTATTTGAATATGAAAAAGACGTCTAAATGTGCAAAATTTATCATATCACACACACACATATATATATATTATATATATATATATATATATATATATATATATATATGATAAAAAAAATTCATGTCTTCCAAAAAAGGAAAAAAGGTCTG
>NC_090761.1:16531926-16551437 GCF_036898095.1 Palaemon carinicauda
CCCAAATGAACTTCTCTAAAGTGTTGGGACAGTACATGGATTATTCAGGCCTGGAAAACATCTGGATTGAAAGTGAAGTCCTCGGTGAAAAAGCAATTGAACAGGTTATGACAAAGATGACAGAGAAATCAATTCCTCCCTTGAAGATCTTTTGTCAGAAACTGAAGAGGTGCATGTCCTGTTTAGTGAGTTTGAGGATTCTTGTTCAGTGAATGCCATTTTTTTTACTGGAGAACCTACATGACGTTGATCTCCATCCTCCTGAGGTTCACTCGTTCTCTTCGTGAGGGAGACTGGGGCCTGTTTCTTACATCATTTTCTGAAATGCTGCCTTGGTTTGGAGCATTTGATCATTTCCATTACTCATGCTTAGGAGCTGTCTTCCTCGCTGATATGCATATGTTACCCACAACTGCTCCAGAGGTGCACAGAGGCTTTATTGCAGAAGACTTTGTAATAAAAGAAACAAACCACAAGTTCAACAAAATACCTGACGACCAGGCTATTGAACATGTTAACAAGGCCTGCAAGGTACTTGAGGGCTGGTGGGATTACAAAAACAGACACCGCCCATGACAGATGGGGCCTAACTTTCAATGAAAGATCTCAGCTAACCAGAGATACTAAGACGATGTTCAATGTAGCGGGTAATGAAGAAGACAATGATGAGCATGGATTTGCACATAAAGATTTTGGTTCCAAGAGAATGAAGCTAGACCAAGATAATGTGCAAAAGTTCATTGACGTTTGAGATTCACAATCCATTTTATCGCAATTCTTAAAACGTTTGAGAGCATGTACACTGTGGAAGTCAATGTCAGAAAGGAAAAAAACTGTTGCACTAAAGGCTGACAGATAACTACTCACGGGTGTGATGACAGCAATGTAAGCAGGTAGAGATATTGACATGAACAAAATGTTGGAGTAAGAGATTTGTGCAGTGCCACTTTCTCTGGCAATGCCTAATGGCAGACTGCGTCTACCTCAGAACAAAGCAGACCTTGGCAAGATTCTCCAGCAAGGCTTGCCACACAATGTTACACCTGAACCATTACAAACATGCACTGTCACTGATGGAATAGCCATGATCCCGACACTAGAAAATAGGATGAATGCTAAACCTCTCGACGAATGGACCGAAGCTGTTGCAGATTATGTCAGTCATGTGTTTTCCAACAGTTGTTCTATGGTTGACCTTGCCTCTGACCAGTACAGGAAGTAAAGCAATCAAGTCAACTGCTCGAAGTCAGAGAGTACGAGGCAAGAAAGCAATCAGACGAGATGTGCAAACAAGAAGTCAGTCCATGGGGCAGTGGGATAGATTCATCTCCTTAGATGAAAATAAAGCAAGCTTGGCTAATTGTCTATGCATGGAGTTAGCAAACAAGTTCCATAATCAAGAAGGAGTGGAGCTGGTATTGAACGGAGGAATGCATGTACCCTGCAAAAGTGTGGACATCGTCAGGGAGAGATGTCTCAAAGTTGTCATCTGCTGAGCATGAAGAGGCGGACACTAGGATCCTTCTCAATGTGAAAGATGCAAGTGAACAGGGATACCCACAAACTATTGTTGTGAGCCGAGACATTGATGTTCTTGCTCACCTTCTTGCCTTTCAGCCACAGCTCAGCCACTTTCTCTGGATGAAAACTGGAACACCTAAAAAGCAAAACTTTGTTCCTGTCCATTCCATCAACATTAAGATTCGCAGAGAGCATCACTTCTCGCATTTCATGCTGTAACAGGTTCGGATAGTACAAGCCAGTTTGCTGGAATTGGGAAGTGCTCTGCATGGGCTATCTTCCAACAAAACTCACAGATTCTGCAGAATCTCGGCAAGGAACACATTCCAGATGAGAATGTGATTGCTGATACAGTCCTTTGTCTGCAAGCTGTATGTTCCCAATAGACAAGAAAACTCCATCCAGAAAGTCAGGTGTGATATATTTCTTGACCTGACCAAATCAATTGAGAATTTGCCTCCAACCTGTGATGCTTTGATTCTTCACATCAGGCACGTACATTATCAGTCCCTAGTGTGGAGAAGAGCCTTGAAAGCTGAACCGCATCTTCCTGCACCTGAGGAAAGTGGGTGGGAATTGGTGGGAAAAGTAGGTAGTGAGATGCTTCAGCCACAACTGATGATTAGGAAGCCAATCACTGCATTTTGTTTGGAGCTCACAACATGCAAATGTCGAGCAGTTTGTGCAACTCAACGTTGTAAATGTACACATAATGGACTCGGATGCACACAAGCATGTGGATGTAAAAGCCTTTGCAAAAATCCATTTACTGTTCAAGTTCAATGGGCATTTGTGAAATGTCTGTTTGTTCCTTCAGTGTTTCCTTCAATATATGCAGTGATTGCTCTGCTAAGTCTATTTTTCAGATCATTTACCCTTATTTCATTTTTACCCCATTTTCTTAATTTTCCTCATAAAACTGGCAATAATATGAATTTTTGTGGTTCAAAACTGATATAAAGTACATAAACATGTTTCTCGAGTCGAAATATGGTGTAATTGTCACAAATATCACAAATTTCTGTCTATTACAACCTACAGTATGGATAAAACAAATTCTGATGGCGGCCATCTTGGAAACTGTCATGGCGGCTGTACCATCCACATTTACAATGTCCAACAAGATGAACTGGACTTCCCCATGCCTTGACACTTAAAAAACACCTGTTGGACTATTCTAACATAAAATCAGCTGGGAGTCATTTTTTCATTTAAATACAGAGTTCTGCTACCTGACTATTTAGTCTTAGACGCAACCAGAACCCACTTAAAGAGTCCTGGATGAAACTAGATATATATATATATATATATATATATATATATATATATATATATATATATATATATATGCAAAAAAGATCAAGACCATATTCCGGAAGAAAAACCTCTGGATCTATTCATCTTTCGTGTGCGTACACCTGCACGCACAAAAACAAATCTAACATTAAGACCCACACACACACATACAAACACACACACACACACATATATATATATAAAATATATTAATAAAGAGAAGGACTGAGAAATGTAAGAAGCTATAGAGGTGCAGATATTGGAAGTGATCACCAGCTCCTCATTGCCACACTGAAATTAAAACTGAAGCACCCAACAGAAAGAGAGATAGAATACCTAGGTTTGATGCAACTAAACTTTTGGAAGAAGAGCACAGAGAGACTTTTGTAATTGAATGTGGGAATCGATTTGCAGCCTTAGAGGCTTTAAGAGACTTTAATGAAGAACGGAGTGATATTAAGAACATATATCAGCCAATCGGTAGTGAAGTCTTGGGACATGCAGTTACAAGGAGAAAGCCATGGATATCAAATGATTCTTGGGATACTATAAAAAGGAGACAGACAGTAATTGATTGTAGAAAGTTTTCAAAACAGTAATGAAAATTACAAGGTAGAGCATACAAAGTATTCCAGTATTGATAGTGAGGTCAAAAGAAAAGCCAGGAATGACTGGAGAGAATATTTAGACAGTAAAGCAGTTGAGGCTGACAAAGCTATAAATTCAGGAAGTGGCTATGGTGTAAAAATTGCTCATAACATTATTGATAAAATCTCGACTGGGGCAAAGAAGAAGAAGCATATACCCACCAAAAAGAGCGATGGCTCTGTTATAGCAACAGAAGATGAAGAAAGACAACGTTGGATGGAACACTTTAGTGAGGTTATGAATAGGACATACGAAGGGAATAATTTGATTGATATACCTGAACCTGATGAAGACCTTGATGTGCCCATGGATGAATTCAGTGTGTTTGAAGTCGAAGCTATCCTAAAAAAACTAAAGAGATGGAAAGCCCCTGGATTTGATGGAATAACTGCAGAGATGATACTGGCCGAAAATGAAGCGACTCCCAGAATACAAGATTTACAGTGAGGAGTAGGTCTACGATAAACTGTGCAATGCTTACCAAATTTACAGTGAGTAGGCCTACCATAGGCTGTGCAATGCTTACTAAATTTACAGTGAAAAGTAGGCCTACGATAAACTGCAATGCTTACCAAATTTACAGTGAGTAGGCCTACCATAAGCTGTGCAATGCTTACTAAATTTACAGTGAGGAGTAGGCCTATCATAAACTGCAATGATAACCAAATTTACAGTGAGGAGTACGTCTACCATAAGTTGCGCAATGCTTACCAAATTTACAGTGAGTAGTAAGCCTACCTTAAGCTGTGCAATGCTTACCAAATTTACAGTGAGGAGTAGGCCTACTATAGAGTCCTTTCAATGACGTCACTGGGAATCGCCGGCGGCCATGCTGGAGGACATACAAAGCGAAAACATGGCGGCTGCTACAGCGAATATGGACAATGAGAGCGACTTTGTCAAACAATTGTCGGGTGATGATAAGCGTTTTTACAAGCTGAAACTCGATCTAATTGACGGCCTAGATCCATACCAGATGCAGAATTCATTCAGTCAAAATATTGAGGATTATTTCCATTGAATAATCTGGTTCCAGAATTTGTTGTTTTTCCCTTTAATGCTTTTAAGTCCAAAATTAGATAAACACAGGGCCAATGAAGAGAGTGTTTACAATTATAAAGCTAATATTGATCATTTAGCCTAACCTTGTGTAATATAATTTTTGATTGTCAAAATGTATGTAAAAGTTTTGCATTATAATGTCAAATCTTTATCAGTTCATACCTAACCATTGTTTTTATGTTTGGTTACAAATGCTATAATTTCTTATATACATATAAACATATGATGGACAAACTCTATTGTATTGATCTTGGATGATCGTTTTGCCTCCTTGCAATTAAATGCGCAAGTTTAATTATTTTTTCGATGTTTCATATATAAGCTGAAGGCCCCTTCGGGTTAAACTAGCTTTCAGATATTATTATTATTATTATTATTATTATTCAAAATCAATGTTTATTCATCACAGGCCTGTATGTCTGCACAATTTAATACACAAATTAAAATAAATATAAATATACACTTAATTATATATAGGCATGAGCACCTTGACGAAATAGATACCTAGGTAAGTAGCCTTTGTTAATATAGCCAATATGGGTGCTTTTAATTTTTGTTTTGAAAATCTATGATGCCCCTTTTGATGTTTAAAAATTGAGATGACCCCTTCCCCACACACACTACACACTGAACTGACGATGATACTTGTGAAGTCACCCATGCGATCGGATATAGCATGTTTACACAGGAATAATGATACTTTTAGGGCCTAGCCGAGACTGACCTGATATGAAATGATCAGAACAGATACGTGCGTAGGGTAGTGAGGATTCACGTAGATCAGCCCGTGATATTCTGGTCAACCACAAGTCACGTCTGCGCTTGGATAATTCTGTATCTTTGTTCTGATTCTGAATAACTGCCGGTATGTGGTAGAAACTCGCGTCATCTCTTTGTCCTCGATTCCCACAGCCAA
The DNA here is from genome assembly GCF_036898095.1 of Palaemon carinicauda. Classification (NCBI taxonomy): domain Eukaryota; kingdom Metazoa; phylum Arthropoda; class Malacostraca; order Decapoda; family Palaemonidae; genus Palaemon; species Palaemon carinicauda. The sequence goes on from NC_090761.1 coordinate 16,537,370, forward strand.
CAATAGCGCAAAAACTGGGCATCATGTGAATGTGAATGTGATGAGATGGCCAACTATTCAACAGTTCAACCACAGCTATTCACTGAACGCGTCTTTGTTTGTCTTCCAAGATGGCGGACCGGAAGTTTTAGGACGTATAATGAAAGGATTTTATAACCTGTGCAAAGCTAAAAATGGCAAATGAGTGACAGCCAAATTCCTGTCACAGATAGGCCATGATGAGCGAGGTTAGGATAGAGAGTTAGATTTGTTTTCATTATTCAATAAGCCTCTGACAGTAGGTAAATTAAAATTAGCTACCCTTGCCAAACATCGAGACCCTGACATGACAAGAGCCCACCAGACCTGGTTAGGTTAAATACTTCAGTAATTTTAAGTATGAGCATACGATTTATCAGACATATTTCGAATGATTTTGACTTGAAGAGGCGCTTTTCACATCTTTTAGTAAAACCGAATTCACAATGTATCTCATCACTATTAAACACAAAACACTACATAACAAAATCAACCGCACACTAAATTCTCAGATCACACAGTAATGGTGGATGCGTTGCGTTGCCAATTGTTCTTTTTCATTATAAAATTAAACTAGCAATGAACACTGCTAGGTTGCGATTTTCCATCATAGTATGACTAAAGGTTAATTAATTTCAATACAACAGCAACTCTTTTGCCAAAATTGATAAATTACAGATTCGTAATCGGAGATATTCGCCTTGTATAGCGAATAGTTATCGTTACACACTAACAAAGACTGTACATAGAAGACAGGAGAGCCTACCTACAATAAAACCGTGCGCCTTAGCAGCGTCATCTATTGCAGACGCGTCCTACTAATTAGCTAAAAGAAAGAAAGAAAAAAAAACAACAACGGGGTTTTGGTATTTCGGAAAATTCGCATGTTACTGTAAAGAATATCCGATAATTGGTCTAATATTATTCATCTAGTGATTTTCCATAGATTTATATTAAATCATATTGATCATTAGACTACCTATATTATTTTTCATACGTATAGCCTACAGCTTGTTGCTTGTTCATTTACCAAATGCAAGTTAAGGTTAGGCTGTGTATTTCATGTACTGTATATATAATATCAAAAATTATAACTTACAGAATATGTGAAAGACACGCATCCGAAATGGGACCTGTGCCTAAGACTAAACTAGGAGGAGAGAGGAAAAATGGTGGATGGTCTAATATTATCTTAGGCTTGTTAAGAGTCACATTTTTTCTCATACCTTATAGATATAGCCAGAAAAAGATGCTATTTCTTATTCGGTATTTGATGGGATTTTTATTTCTAGAGGTACAAGTTTGCACTTATAAGAGTAAAAAAAAAGTACACATTCTGAAGGTTATAGTCATATATACATTCAATATACTGTACAACCTCACCTTAACTTTGCATCGATAAATGGGAGGGGGAATTGCACCATTAAATAATGGTTTATGTTTGAAGGGCAATATATTCAACACATTCTCATAGTTTTGCATATGGCAACAGACTGGTACAACCGTTTCGAAGACTTGAATTTGCGTTACTATATTGTTAAATTTCAAATTCCACTGAGAAGGATGAAAATGCAACATAATCTTTAGCTTATATGAAAAAAAAACCATGAGTAAGTTTTTCAAATGATATATTTTGTTTCATGCCTGATAAAAAATCACCCATCATAGTTAAAAATAGAACGCTGTTGAAATTTATCAATTTGGCAACACACTTTGGTAGGCAAAGAGCAGATAACAATTTCAGCGTCACCTGTTGCGGATGCGCCCTACTAAAGCGGCCAAAGGCTCACATAAACCCAAGCAACTCTCCTGTCTTTCCTGCACTATCTTTGATTACTAAGGAAACAGGGTAGCCAACTTGACAGCTTTCCAGATTGGTCTACTTTTTAAACCTTTGGGTGACCATATTTCACAATTTGCTACTTGTGACTTTTTTGGCTAATTATGATTCGACTTTGAGTGTTTTATTTGATTTGGGCTACTTCAATTTATTATTTATAATAATAATCAAACCAATAATCTACTGCAATAGATTGGCAATAGTGTGTAACTGAAAGTACAACAATGTGCTCATGCGCATTATTGCTCAGTCTCAATGTTCTGTGATTTTGTGTAACTATGTCGGAATTTAACATCACCATAAATGCACATTTTCATCCCTGATGATCTTCTTCCCTGGACAGCTTGCAAAATTGCAAGGTAAATAACATATTCAAATGTTCTTGCTTTAACTGGAATCGTTAGCATACTTCTATTGACAATAGCGGGGTGTATGTATAATAGCGGCCACCTGTATATGATGGTGGCTGACTAAAGCAGGCCATACCAAGGCAAAGGATTGCAATTTGAAACACTGATTTGATCGTCTTGACGTGTATAAGGGTTAAGGAGGACAAAGCCGTTGCCACTAGCCTGTCCTCTCATCTTGGTTGACCAGACAGGCCATTAGGCAGTATGGGATGCCAGTATTGTGTGTGTGTCTAGCATGCTGACGGGGTTGACTCGCCTATTTTGACACAAATAGTATTCCATACTTCGTTCCTTGATCTGAGCGCTTTTTATATTATTAAGACAAACTTATTGCATTTCACAATTTTGTAATCTTATGCATTTCATTGCTCTTTATTTTAGGTTTTCCCCTCACATTTTCATTCACCAAGTCATGATTTCCTTAAATTTCCTCTCCTTTTTCATTGTATATTTCATCTTTAAAACCACACAGTATTCTGCCTTATTCGTGCAATAGTATCTTGTATTCCGATAATAAGCAGATACTGAAACTAAAGGGAAAAATTAATAGGCTGATTAAGTTTTATGAATTCACTTCATTTGGGGAAAAACTGTGTAAAATATGGATAGGGGATAGATTAAGTAGCTACTGATAATTTTATGAACGTATGTATATATCTCTCACATTTTCTCTCTGCCTAAATAAAAGCAATCGTTTACAAGTTTCAATAAATGAACTCGAAAACAAGTACTGCCTTGGTTTAGAGTTCTCTTTCTTGAGGGTATACTCGAACACTTCTTATTTCTCTTCCTCTCGTTTTGTTAAAGTTTTTATAGTTTATATAGGAGGTATTTATTTTAATGTTGTTACTCTTCCTGAAATAGTTTATTTTCCTTTTTTTCCTTTCGTCACAGCTATTTTCCCTGTTGGAGCCCTTGGGCTTATAGCATCCTGCTTTTCCAACTAGGGTTGTAGCTTACCAAGTAGTAATAGTAAAAATGTGTTCTGAATTTTCATAATAAAAAAAGACCCTTCTACTACAAATCGAGTATTAGCAGAAGCATATGTTTTATTCAAAATATGTTTTGAAGTATCTTTGACTTTGAGAGATGAAAGAAAACGGGTAAACGGGGTTAGTTTAGTTAGCCTACAAGTGAGACTGTTGGACTCAAATCTTTAGTCTTCCCTTCAGCTAACAGCATCCGTCGATATTTTTCCGTTTTGGAAACTTATATTTCGGAATCTTTTGTGCCATATGAAGGGCTCAATTTCTTTTTAATTTTAACTGTTGTGTCATGGCTACCTTTGTACAGGAAAGTTCTTAGTTTTTATTTATTTATTTATTTATTTTTAATATCTGCCTTTTCACATCCCTTTGGTATATGGGATGACTTATTGAACTGCATGGGTGCCATGTTATTGAACGTTCATTTCCCAATAATTGGTGCATCCAAATTCCATACCATAGGCCTACTCAGTTGTCCCTTTGATAAGTGGCAAATGAAGTTCAAGTCAGGATGGGAGTGGCACTTTCCTGTTGGTCTTTTGTTTTCAATTTGACGGGTTTTGTTTTAGAAAAAAACCGTCGCCATTATTTGGTTTATAATTATAGATCGCGTTTCACTAGTCCGTTCCTCTTATTACTTAATTATCATAATATGTTGATGGGGAATTTCTAGTGCATCTATTTTAAGGTGTTTTTAGGCAAAGGCTGCTTTCTATAGGCGATGACATCGCATTTTTACTCCATTTAACAATTAAGCTTATTATTTATAGATTTTCTTTCTGTACCATTTACTTGTAATGATTTGATATCGGGTTTTTTTTCAGGGGGAAAATGGATGAATTATTTTATTCATCTCAAGGCGTTTTCTTTTCCTCTACGTTATGACGTAATCCGTCGTTTCCTTTTAAGATCTAGACATTCACGTGTTGTTAATAACCTGGTAAAATTGTGTATCATCTGCGAAGAACTTTTAACTTAGTTTTTTTTTTCTTCATAATTTATGATAATTTGTGAGATTAGGCTGTATGCTAGGTTGCGCCGTTTCTGTGCACTATTGGCCTATGATTATATTTCACTTGTCAAAGCCTATCTATTTTAAGTTTTTTATTACCATACGAATAGAGCCTTTACTTCTATTGATCTTAATATGACATGCATACAGTTAGGTAAATGCCTTGCGAAATCCTACATCGTACAGATTAATATTCTATCAGTAGTTAGTTTTGACTAAAGGAAGGATGATTTTCTTGTATGAAACAGGAATTTTGCAAGTTCCAGTATACTCAAGGGGGATTAATGTTTGGCTTCAGTATTTTGTTTTTAGGGAAATGATAAGTTATATACCGTATTGATCATTGCATTTCTAAGGATCGTTCATCCTATATAAGAAAATTGGGTTTGCGCTTACACACATTTTCTTACTAGTTATTCCAGTTTTTTATTACCATTCTAAGATACAAGAAGTGGATCTAGGCTTACATTTTATATATATATATATATATATATATATATATATATATATATATATATATATATATATATATATATATATATATATATATATATATATATATATTTGGTATGTGTGCTTACCTTTACTTTTTCTCCACAAGTTTGATAACAATCAATATTTTAGAAACTTGTAAATATTTTTGCTGGGTTCTGCGAAAAAGGCCTTTTCTTTCAATTTCACTTACTTGTGAACTGTTTCTTGATTTTTAGTGAATTAAAAAGGCTTGTAAATTTATATGCAGGACTTTTATTTTAGCTTTCAAGTTAAAGGGGTTTCTTTTTCTCTAGTTTCCCGTTTAATTGTTCATTATTGCTCATATAGTTTATTTATTTTCTCATTACCGTTTACTGCGGGGGTATTGGAGCCTTTGGGCTTATGGGTTCCTGCTTTTACGACTAGGGTTGTAGCTCAGCAAGTAATAATGATAATAATAATAATAATGATAATAATGATAATAATTAGTTCTTTTGTTTAATTTATATACATATATATATATATATATATATATATATATATATATATATATATATATATTTATATATATATATATATATATATATATATATATATATATATATATATATATATATATATATATTATGATGTTCCCCAGATCGTGATTGGGTTAATGCTTCTATTCTATAGTGTTCGTTGCCCAGCCCAGTTATTAGTCCTACAAGTTCAGTTGGCAATTCACTGATCAGTCCTTCCTGCCTGGTGCTCGCCGGACTGGGGTTCGAATTCCGCTCAAACTTGATAGTTTCTTAAGTGTCTGCAACCTCATCTTCCTTATGAGCTGGGGAGGAGGTTTTTGGGGAGCCTATAGGTTTACCTGTTGAGTCATCAGTGGCCATTGCCTGGCCTCCCTGGTCGTAGCTTGGGTGAGAGAGGGCTTGGGCGCTGACCATATGTATATATGGCAAGCATGTAAGGCATTGTCCTGCTAGCTAAGGATAATGTCAGTGTCCCTTGCCTCTGCCACTCATGAGTAGCCTTTAAATCTGTAAACTAATGGAAATCTCCAACTACTGTACACGAGTTTGCCTTTGTTCATTGTCGAATGTGTACAGAGTTTTAATTCATTGCTGCTTTTTGTAGGGCTTCCTTTCCTGATGTCGGTTGGTTCGAACATTTCATAATCATTGTCGTTCGTCAAGTCTGCATTCTCTTGTTTTGGAGGAACAGCTCCTACTCCCTAACTTTTTCCCTTACGTTTAGTAAACTATAGCAAGGATATGTACTCGTGAGGCTTATTTCTTTTATGTCGATGTTTTGCCAAGTTTCTCTTAGCAGTATATATGGTATTATATCGAGCTAATTAATTTCTTTATGTCCTCGCATTTCGATAGTTTTGTTTCAAATGGACTAAATGATTGAGGGACATTTTAAATCGTATTTATTATTCATAGTCGGTTTCATTTTTGTAATCATGCATAACATGAATAAGGGGATTCTGCAGAAACTGATGTATTTGGAGTCCTTTTGTAATATTGGCCATTAGAATTATAAAAAAGGTCGAATTGTATAACCAAGTATTATTATCCTATTTTTCGCAAGACTAAATAATTCGCAGTATTCTTGAAATCTTCTTCCAGCTGTTGTGGCGGGATGTTGCAAAAACAACCCCCACACCCTTGAATCTTACTTACTTACAATGGTCTCCACAAAACAAACTTTCCCCTTACGTAATCTACAACCAGACTCTTGGACAAAAGGACAAAACAAAACAAAACATAACCTTAAAACTATAATTCTTAAACCTTAAAATAAATCATAAACCATCAACATTCAAAATAAATACTTTAAACCAATCAAAACTTAACGCTTTAAACTAATCAAAACTTAACACTATAAGATAAATAAAACTAAATATATAATTAACAAAAAAACCTTTCCGCAATCCAATAAATCCTAACGAAACTTAAAACTAACCGCAACCCAAACATGAAAACACAAAACACATATATTACGAGTTCAACACCAAAATTTGTATGCTCATATATATTATTTGCAACACAGTCGTTCACAAACTGCCGAACTGTCTTTCACGGCACAACCCTCAATCTGTGATTAACAGGTTAAACTGTATGGCAAGTTGCCACCACTGCCTCCCTAATCGGGGTCGTAATCATCATCGTCATCATCCTTATCATCATTATCATCATCAATAGCAGCAATCGAAATAAACAGGCCAGGTCATCGACAATCGTTAATCCAAAAAAAAGCAGTCTAAATATGATCAGTTCCAGGCCAGGTCATCAACAGTAATCCACTTTCTAGAAATTTAGTCACTCCAAAGGAGGAATCGCAGCCTGCCAAAATAAAAAAAGAAAAACACTTACGAACACTTCTAGCTAACTGAACTATCGCACTATAATCAAAGATAAATAATAAATTGTTCCTATCATTCACAATCACGACAAGCAAAGATAAACAAAACTGTACTTACTTTGAAAATCAAAAAACACTTCCACGCTGGTCGAAAATATATAAATAGTTATCCAGCACTCACACAACTGCCTTAAGCTGCAGTCAAATAAAAAAAGCATTCGCTCCGAAACATTCACCACTGTCGTAACCTTACTAAAAATGTAAACAAACAATCTCATTTATACCAACAGTCTTCCTCACCACAAACGATCGTTACACTAACTACTTTCGCTCGCTAACACAATATCTCTCTCTCTCTCTCTCTCTCTCTCTCTCTCTCTCTCTCTCTCTCTCTCTCTCTCTCTCTCTCTCTCTCACACACAGGATTTGGCAAAACAAAAATAAAAATAAAGCAAAAATAAATCCTCCACATTCCTCCCCCCTTACTTTGCCAAATCCTTCTCACACAACACTTACATTATTTTTTTCATAACCCAGTCGCAGTCGGGAACGGGACCTCTACTCCGAGTAACTGGGCCTCCATATACTCTCTCATTCACTTCTTCCTTATCACAATCATTCGCTACATTAACACTATTCCTATCTAAATCCCTATCATCTAATATATCATGTACAATCATATCTACCTCGTTCTCATCTGGCCCTATAATTACACTCATTTCTGTAAACAGTTCATCCATTTCATCAAAAACATTCTCAACTTTAGCAAAAGATTCATTCATACTACTAATCATTCTCCTGTCTCTCATTCTCGCATTCGTCATCCTTTCTTTTACATCACCTAAGGAAAAGCCACACACACTATAGGTATCATTCATACTCAGCCATGATTCATCTGTATTAACACATTTATCTTCCATACACACTTGCACATTTACACCCTTGTCATACTTATTTGTATTCTTACCTATACCTATAAATTTCCCTTGCACTTTCTCCTCACTTAAAACTTTCAAACGCCTCTTTTTCCTATATTCAACTAACACTAATTGTTTATTTTCCAGCCCTAATTTCTCATGCATACTAGGTTCATACTTGCTCATTTCCAACCAATTACTCATCCCATTCTCACAAACATTGATCTTATTCCTTCCACACACACAGGAGGACTCACCCAGCTGAACCCTCTTACACTCTAGTTTCCCGAGCATCCTGGCTGACTTATTCTCTTCTTCCTACATACCCTAGCTACATGCCCATCTGCACCACATTCAGTACACTTACCCCGTGGCTCCTTGCACATTCTAGCATAATGACCATCCTTACCACAATTACCGCAAATCACATTCATACGATTACTACGACATCCACTCGCCACATGCCCAATCATACCACACCGAAAACACTTAACCTCTTTCTCTTTCTTGCACTCACTAATTCTATGCCCTACCTCACCACATCCAAAACAAGCACCAAGAGCCCATCTACATTCATTCTTCTTATGTCCTACTTTCCCACATCTATAACACTTCTCTTCACGGATACAACTACCTGACCTATCTTGCGGCGCACTAGCACTCCTATCCCTCCAAACCTGATTCCCTTGCCTAAACCCTTCATTTGTCCTTACAGGTATTCCCACATTACTCGCCCTAACACTCCTATCTACTACACTATCAGCTACCCTCATCGGTCCTCTCATAACAGCATCTCTAAAACTAACAAATTCTGGCACACTTTCCTCCATTCCAGTTCTTACACTCACAGATTTACTTTCTTTCATACACCTATCCAACTCGTAATCCTCAACTATCTCTAAAATATCATCCCATGTCAATCTTTCTTTCGTCCACCTCATTTTCTCCTTCCGTTTCAAATTTACAAACTCAGCAACATTCTCGGGTACAGTAGCCAAAAACTTCCTCATTAACTCCTTATTCTCATTTATACCTTCATCCCCATACTTCTTCCTAGCTAAAGTTTCCAACCTACATACGTACATTGATATAGCTTCTCCTGCATTCATCCTTGCCTCATCAAAATCATTTTTACGCTTATACTTAACACTCCCTTTCATACGTTTTACCTGCTCAATTATTCTCGTTTTCACACTTTCATAATCAACGTCCCCTACACTCATTATCACTCCATACATCGTCAACAAATACCCAGTCAAATATTCTCCTAACTCCCTAGCCCAAACTCTTTTACTATCACCATACTTATCCTGACAATACCTCTCATACTCCTTGAAAAAATCATTTACATCCCTACTGCTATGCTCATTGAACCTTTCACACCGAGGTACCTCTCTCATAAACACAGTCTTACACACATCACGTTCATTCTCACTGCTATCATCACTGTCTACTCCCTTGTTACCTTCTTCCTCATTCGAATATAATGAATCCACTTCCACACTTAAATTCCTATCCTTAACCATTCCCTTCTTACCCTTTTTCTTACTTACCACTTTCACCCATTCACGATCGTCCTTGCTATCAGCCTGATACTTTTTCTTCTCTTTCTTCACATCACTTTTACCTTTCCTTTCATCTTTCCTCTCCCCTTTCTGTTCATCCTTACTATGCCTAATTCCCTTATCTTCAATATCACCATCACTATTACTACTATCACTATCACTTCCTTTCCCATTATCACCTACCTTAACCTTCTCTTTCACTACCAACCCATTACCCGAAGCGGAGGACACTCCTCCGACTGCACCTTCACCCATTATAGTTTTCATCATCCCCATGACTTGCCCCATCATATCTTCCATTCGTTTCTCCATTCGTTCTTCATTCTCTCGCATCCTCATCTCAACACATTCTTCCACTCTCTCTACTGTCCCCTTTAACTCCCTAAGCTCCTTCTGCATCGCCGCATTCTCCCAGTTCAACCTCTCATTCTCTATTAGCAACCTCTCCTCACGCTCCTTACTCAGCCGCAATTCCTCCTTCAGTAACTTGTTCTGCTCTTCCATTTTTCATCAACCTTAATCCTAAATTCTTAACCTAATTCCGTCCTTCGTCCAACAGTCCAGCTTCTATCCCACCTCAGCAGTCCCTGTTCGGGCGCCAAAATAATGTGGCGGGATGTTGCAAAAACAACCCCCACACCCTTGAATCTTACTTACTTACAATGGTCTCCACAAAACAAACTTTCCCCTTACGTAATCTACAACCAGACTCTTGGACAAAAGGACAAAACAAAACAAAACATAACCTTAAAACTATAATTCTTAAACCTTAAAATAAATCATAAACCATCAACATTCAAAATAAATACTTTAAACCAATCAAAACTTAACGCTTTAAACTAATCAAAACTTAACACTATAAGATAAATAAAACTAAATATATAATTAACAAAAAAACCTTTCCGCAATCCAATAAATCCTAACGAAACTTAAAACTAACCGCAACCCAAACATGAAAACACAAAACACATATATTACGAGTTCAACACCAAAATTTGTATGCTCATATATATTATTTGCAACACAGTCGTTCACAAACTGCCGAACTGTCTTTCACGGCACAACCCTCAATCTGTGATTAACAGGTTAAACTGTATGGCAAGTTGCCACCACTGCCTCCCTAATCGGGGTCGTAATCATCATCGTCATCATCCTTATCATCATTATCATCATCAATAGCAGCAATCGAAATAAACAGGCCAGGTCATCGACAATCGTTAATCCAAAAAAAAGCAGTCTAAATATGATCAGTTCCAGGCCAGGTCATCAACAGTAATCCACTTTCTAGAAATTTAGTCACTCCAAAGGAGGAATCGCAGCCTGCCAAAATAAAAAAAGAAAAACACTTACGAACACTTCTAGCTAACTGAACTATCGCACTATAATCAAAGATAAATAATAAATTGTTCCTATCATTCACAATCACGACAAGCAAAGATAAACAAAACTGTACTTACTTTGAAAATCAAAAAACACTTCCACGCTGGTCGAAAATATATAAATAGTTATCCAGCACTCACACAACTGCCTTAAGCTGCAGTCAAATAAAAAAAGCATTCGCTCCGAAACATTCACCACTGTCGTAACCTTACTAAAAATGTAAACAAACAATCTCATTTATACCAACAGTCCTTCCTCACCACAAACGATCGTTACACTAACTACTTTCGCTCGCTAACACAATATCTCTCTCTCTCTCTCTCTCTCTCTCTCTCTCTCTCTCTCTCTCTCTCTCTCTCTCTCTCTCTCTCTCTCACACACAGGATTTGGCAAAACAAAAATAAAAATAAAGCAAAAATAAATCCTCCACACTGTGACCAAATTGTAGAATTATCTTCCTAATCAAATAGTTGCATCGGTGAAGCTTCAGAAATTGGAACTTTACGTCAGTTTGTATTTATTATCTATGTTACTTATTCGTTTAACTGTTACTTAGCTTAATTGGTCTCATGATATGCTCTCTCTTTTATAGTTTGTTATATACAAGTACACTTTTGATGGCATTTGTGGACTATGAAAAAGCCTTTGATATCCTGCACTGGCCAATTTTATGGAGAGTCCTGCGTTATTATGGAATTCCTCTTAAATGTGTAAAATCCCCCATCTCTACCAAAGCCAACACCAGGGAAAGCCAGGTAATGGCTGGATAACTGAGTAGGCAAACCTATAGGCACCTCCAAAATGCCCTTCAGTAGCTCTCTCTCTCTCTCTCTCTCTCTCTCTCTCTCTCTCCTCTCTCTCTCTCTCTCTCTCTCTCTCTCCGCCCTTTTCATCTCGTGAGTTCACAACCTTTCATTCACTGATTGGAGTTTTTTTGTCATGGCATAAGCTCTCTCTCTCTCTCTCTCTCTCTCTCTCTCTCTCTCTCCTCTCTCCTCTCTCTCTCTCTCTCTCTCTCTCTCTCCTCCGCCTTTTTTATCTCGTGAGTTCACAACCTTTCATTCACTGATTGGAGTTTTTTTTTGTCATGGCGTAAGCTCTCTCTCTCTCTCTCTCTCTCTCTCTCTCTCTCTCTCTCTCTCTCTCTCTCTCTCTCTCTCTCTCTCTCTCTACCCGCGCTTTGAACCAAGAGCCCCAAGATATGAGGCCTTTCAACCCAAACCTGCACATTTAGAGCCCAACTACAAAGAATGCATCTATAATGCCAGGGGTTGGTGCAGATATGGGGACAGTTGCAGGTATACACACACAAATAAATATGAAGGCGAAAGAGCAAATATAATAGAAAAGTTGGATTTTTTAATGGCAGAATTCCGGGAAATGAAGAAAAGAACATCATATCAGAACAGGAAGGAAGCATGGGAGAATCCATATTATTACCAATATTAAATAATGGGGATGAAACACAAACCATAATAGTAATGAATGCACAGGGTTTAGTCACGAGTAACTCTAAAAGGAAAATAGAGTTCTTAGAAGAACTAACCCAAATTGAAAAAATAGATATATTAAATATAAGTGAAACATGGTATTCCCAAGAGACTGGCAGTGATGACCAGATAAAAGGGTTTCCAAACTTATAGATCAGACAGAAAAAATAGGAATCAAGGGGGAACCGCAATATATGGAAGAGACATAAATCAAGGAAAAGTATGTGAAAAATACAGCAACACAGAATGTGAATTGATTGCGGTAGAATTTGAATTTGAAAAACTAATGAATATTGTAGTTTACAGACCCCCAAACACTAAGGAGTTTGACATAATAATAGAAAAAATAGATGATATATGTAGAAACCATTTTAACTTTCCTTTCGTGGATTGGAAAGAACGGATAGAAGAAAGTGGTTGTATGTATACATATAAAAAAGATAGTAATAGTAGCGCAGAAGATAAGAGGCAATTTGAAAAGCTTCAAGATATGCTATTAGAACATAATATGCAACAAATAAACCACATTCCAACAAGAAAGGAAAATGTCCTAGATCTAGTATTTGTGAATGAGGTGAATTATGTTAAAGAAATAATAGTGTATAACACGGGAATTTCAGACCACAATGTCATAGAATTGATAGTTCATTCCAAAGCAAGTGATCACAGAATTAATAAAAGCACAAAACTTTGGGAAGGATATGGAAAATATAACTTTTACAGTAAGAATATAAAATGGTCAGAAATAAATGAAGAACTGAATAAAGAATGGAAAAATGTATTTATAAGTGATAATATACAGGTAAATACGGATATACTGTACAAAATACTGGAGAAAATTGTTGAAAAATATGTACCGAAAAAAAAAAACAATAAACAAAAGACGTACATAACAAGAGACAGAAGGATCTTATTTCAGAAAATTAAAAAGTGGAAGAAAAATCTTGCAAAAGAAAAAAATGTGTGGAAAATGAGGGAAATAAAATGTAAGATAGAAAATGCAGAACAAAAGATTATACAGTCGAAAGAAAATGAAAAAAGGGACTTAGAAGAAAGGACACTTCAAAATATAAAAAGAAACCCCAAAGTACTTTACTCCTATGCAAAAAAGATGAATAAAAGGAGAATAGAAATAGGCCCTCTAAGAATTGAAGGACGGCTAACGAATGAAAAAAAGGAAATATGCAACATATTAGCAGAAAAAATATAAGAGTGAGTTCAACGCCAAGAATTGCGAATGAGAATAATGAAACAGAAATGAGAGAAGAAAATGTTGAATATCTAACGGATATAGATATTAATGAAGCAGATATTGTTACGGCTATAAACGAAATTAAAAATGGATCGGCAGCCGGACCAGATGGAGTTCCAGCGATTTTGTTAAAAAAAAACTGCAAACACTATCGCGAAGCCACTTGCAATACTGCTAAGACAGAGTATAGATATGAGCGAGATATATGTTAAACATAAATTAGCTTATATAACCCCTATCTTCAAAAGTGGATCAAGACTAGAGGCAAGCAATTATAGACCTGTTAGTCTAACATCACATATTATGAAAGTGTATGAGAGGGTAATAAAAAAGAAAATAATGAACCATTTGGTCAAAAATAATTTG
>NC_090761.1:16551937-16589437 GCF_036898095.1 Palaemon carinicauda
TTCTCGTATTAAAAAAAAAAAATCTGATAAAATATGACAAAGCATTCTTTGACATAGGCAATGAAGGTTTCTTAACTGAGCACCATAATGCCTCAGATTTACCTCGTAATGACTTAGTACGGGCTAAATCGAACTTAAGAGCTCTAACAGGACATGATACTCTTTCCAGTTCGTTGCCTACGATCTCTGATAAGCAAGGAATATCAAAGATTTAGGCCAAGGACGAGAAGGCAGTTCATATTTGGCCAGGAAACCAAGTTGAAGTGAACAAGTGGCTTTTTTCTTGTAGAAAAGCCGATGTTCTTACTGAAGGCATGAAGTTCACTGACCCTTTTAGCCGAAGCCAAGCACACTAGGAAAAGTGTCTTGAGGGTGAGATCCTTCAGGGAGGCTGAATGTAATGGCTCAAACCTGTCTGACATGAGGAACCTTAGGACCACGTCTAAGTTCCATCCAGGAGTTGCCAAACGACGTTCCTTAGAGGTCTCGAAAGACTTAAGGAGATCTTGGAGATCTTTATTGTTGGAAAGATCTAAGCCTCTATGTCGAAAGACCGAAGCCAACATGCTCCTGTAGCCCTTAATCGTGGGAGCTGAAAGGGAGCGAACCTTTCTCAGATGTAAAAGAAAATCTGCGATTTGGGCTACAGAGGTACTGGACGAGGACACAGATGCTGACTTGCACCAGTCTCGAAAGACTTCCCACTTCGACTGGTATACTCTAATGGTAGAAGCTATCCTAGCTCTTGCAATCGCACTGACTGCCTCCTTCGAAAAGCCTCTAGCTCTTGAGAGTCTTTCGATAGTCTGAAGGAAGTCAGACGAAGAGCGGGGAGGCTTTGATGGACATTCTTTACGTGGGGCTGACGTAACAGATCTACCCTTAGAGGAAGACTTCTTGGAAAGTCTACCAGCCATTGAAGTACCTCGGTGAACCACTCTCTCGCGGGCCAGAGGGTAGCAACCAACGTCAACCTTGTCCCTTCGTGAGAGGCGAACTTCTGCAGTACCTTGTTGACTATCTTGAATGGTGGGAATGCATATAAGTCCATAAAAGACCAATCCAGTAGAAACGCATCTATGTAGATTGCTTCTGTATCTAGGACTGGAGAGCAATAGATTGGTAACCTTTTGGTCAACGAGGAGGCAAAGAGGTCTATGGTGGGTTGACCCCAAGTAGCCCAAAGACTCTTGCCCACGTCCTTGTGGAGGGTCCATTCCGTGGGTATCACCTGACCCCTCCGACTGAGACAGTCTGCCAAGACGTTCAAGTCCCCTTGGATGAATCTCGTCAACAGGGAGATGCCTCGAATTCTTGACCATAAGAGAAGGTCCCTTGCGATCTCGAGCAGCGTGAAGGAGAGTGTGCCTCCTTGCTTGGAGATGTACGCCAAAGTTGTGGTGTTGTCTGAGTTGACCTCTACCACTTAGTTTCGAAGAAGCTTTCTAATATCATCAAGGCCAAGTGGACTGCTAATAGCTCCTTGCCGTTGATGTGCATGCTCTTCTGACTTGAGGTCCACAGACCCGAGCATTCCCGACCGTCCAGGGTCGCACCCCAACCCAAACCCGACGCGTCTGAGGACAACACGTGGTTTGGGTTCTTGACTGCTAGGGATAGTCCCTCTCTCAGACTGATATTGCTGTCCCACCATTTCAGGCATGCCTTTACTGGTTCGGAGACTGGGAATGATACCGTCTCTAATGTCTTGTCCTAGTTCCAGTGAGAGGCTAGATGGAACCGGAGAGGCAGAAGGGGTAGTCTCCCTAGTGAGACAAACTGCTCCAGGGATGAGAGAGTCCCTACGAGACTGTTCCAACTCCTGACTGAATAAACGTTTTCTTTTCAGCATTAGTTGGACTTCGAGCAGGGCTTGACTGCGAATCTCCATCCCCAAATATAGAATAATCTGGGATGGGATCAGTTGGGACTTTTAGGTTGACCAAAAGTCCCAACTCCCTGGCCAGACTCAACGTCCAATGTAGATCCTGCAGACAGCGAAGACTGGACGATGCTCTGAGAAGCCAGTCGTCCAAGTACAGGGAGGCTCGGATCCCCGAAAGATGGAGGGATTTTGCCACATTCCTCATGAGCCTCGTAAACACGAGAGGCGCAGGACTAAGGCCAAAGCACAGGGCTCGAAACTGGTACCCCACATTCCTGTAAACAAACCTCAGAAACGGTTGGGAATCCGGGTGTATAGGAATGTGGAAGTATGCCTCCTGAAGGTCGAGAGAGACCATCCAGTCGCCTTCATAAATGCTGTCAAGACAGCCTGGTAGACTTCATCGTGAAGTTTGTCTTGACAATGAACACATTGAGCGCACTTGCCTCTTACGTACTCCTGCAGTGAACATGGCTGCCAGATCATTGGAGCCATCCCTGAGGGACTTGTTCCTGCAGAGAACGTGGCTGTCAGATCATTGGAGCCATCCCTGAAAGCCTTGTTAATGCATGACATAATTGTACAGCAAAACTTCAAACGCTCGAAAATAGCTCTGAAGTCGACCTGTAAAATCTTGGAGCGTCTCATGGCCAGGCGCCAGGGAGAGTCTATGAGGTTTGAGAAGTCTATCTGGGCAGAGGCAGGAACTCCCAAGCCGAGAACTTCTCTCGTGTCATATCAGACTCTCGCTCTATAAGCCAGCTTAAAAGTAGGGAAAGCAAAGGCTGTCTCCCCCAAACTCCTCCTGGTGATAAACCAGTCGCCTAGCAAACGTAAAGCTCTCTTAGAAGAGCGAGAGAGCACTAGCTTATAAAACAACGGCTTTGAAGTAGCTAGGCCTAGTGTAAGCTCTGACGTTTAGGCGAACGAGGAGCAGCAGTTACAAAAAGATCCGGACAAAGATCCTTAAAAATCAGCATGATTTATTTAAAGTCCATAGAGGGCTAAGCAGCTTTAGGCTCCTCTCTGTCTGACAGAGTCCTCAAGGGAATATCAGTAGGAGGGGGAACAGCAACTTCCTCATCTGAAGGAACCTTGTCCGACAATAGCCGAGTCTCAAGCAAGGGAGAGACCTACCGTGGTGGCAATGCTTTACAAGCAGAGTCCACACACACTGGTGCATTAGTAGCGGACCAGGACGCAACGTCATGTAACTGCTTGACAGTCTGTGAACTGTCAACAACAACAGGTGCGTGAGGACGCACAGCGTCCACTCGAGACTGCTTTGACCGCCTAGTCTGAGCAGTCCAAACAACTCTAGAATGCGGAGGTTGACGCTCAGCGTCAAAACAAGTCAACTCCAATTGTTGGCGAACGTCCTGAACGTCAACAGGAGCATCAGCAAGTGGCCTAACGTCCAAATGTGGCTGAAAATCCACACGAGACCGCATTGAGTGTGGTTCTAAACAACCTGACTGACGTGACTTGGCTACGCCAACGTCAACAGGACGCACAAAGGAATGTTAGGGTGGCTGAAGGCCAGGATCTCGATGAGATAAACGGCTAGGCTCAACGGACTTATCGGCAGAATAGTCTTCCATAAGGGAGGCAAGCTTATTCTCCATGTCTTGCCGTACAACCCATTCAGGATCAACGGGAATGGTTGCGGTAAGAGACGAGGGTAACGTCTGTGACTGCAAAACCTTGCCTACAAGAAGACTCTCGGAGTCTGTGTTACGCTTTTGTTTAGGCGGCAAGCAGTCTTCCGATGACTGCATAGGGTCAGAGCTGTCCTAATGGTTAAAACCAGGACGCTGGACCTGTCCTGAAAGGACTGACTTTCGCTTAAAGGGCCTCGAAACCTTGTTCCACGGTTTCTTATGCGAAAAGCCTTCGGATGACGAGGAGAAAATCGTCTCTCTCGCCTTATGGTAGGGGTGATCTTGGTAAGATACACCTGATACCATAGAGGGAACGTCTGTTCGCTGATCAAGGCCTCTCGAACCCATAAGTCGTACGACATTACTTCTCCCCTGGGCTTGGGAGCTTGCAAGAGGTCCCGGACTAGGCGAACGACAGGCACGAACAGACGAACCCTCGGTCGCAACACTGATAACACTTTGCGCAATATCACTTTATCACTACGATTTTCTGTTTTGTACTTAATTCACTAAAATGTTATTTTTATTAAAATAAATTTTTGAATATACTTACCCGGTGATCATATAAGCTGTCAGCTCTGCTGCCCGACAGAAAAACCTAAGGACAAAATACGCCAGCGATCGCTATACAGGTGGAGGTGTACATCAACAGCGCCATCTGTCGAGCAGGTACTCAAGTACTCCATGTCAACACAGAACCAATTTTCTCCTCGGCCCACTGGGTCTCTATTGGGGAGGAAGGGAGGGTCCTTTAATATATGATCACCGGGTAAGTATATTCAAAAATTTATTTTATTAATAAAAATAACATTTTTCAATATTAAACTTAGCCGGTGATCATATAAGCTGATTCACACCCAGGGGGGTGGGTAGAGACCAGCATTACATGTTGACATTATTAAGAGCTAAGTATTTTGTATTTCATTTTAGCAGTTATTCAAAATAACAAACATAAAATAAATAAGTACCTGGTAAGGAAGTCGACTTGAACAATTACTCTGCCTTTTTAAGTACGTCTTCCTTACTGAGCCTCGCGATCCTCATAGGATGCTGAGCGACTCCTAGGAGCTGAAGTATGAAGGGTTGCAACCCATACTAAAGGACCTCATCAAAACCTCTAATCTAGGCGCTTCTCAAGAAAAGAATTTGACCACCCGCCAGATCAACCAGGATGCGAAAGGCTTCTTAGCCTTCCGGACAACCCAAAAACAACAATAAAAAACATTTCAAGAGAAAGATTAAAAAGGTTATGGAATTAGGGGAATGTAGTGGTTGAGCCCTCACCCACTACTGCACTCGCTGCTACGAATGGTCCCAGGGTGTAGCAGTTCTCGTAAAGAGACTGGACATCTTTAAGATAAAAAGACGCGAACACTGACTTGCTTCTCCAATAGGTTGCGTCCAATATACTCTGCAGAGATCTGTTTTGTTTGAAGGCCACTGAAGTTGCAACAGCTCTAACTTCATGTGTCCTTACCTTCAGCAAAGCATGGTCTTCCTCATTCAGATGGGAATGAGCTTCTCGTATCAACAGTCTAATATAATAGGAAACTGCATTCTTCGACATGGGTAAAGAAGGTTTCTTAATAGCACACCATAAAGCTTCTGACTGTCCTCGTAAAGGTTTAGTTCGTTTTAAATAGAACTTAAGAGCTCTAACAGGGCACAAGACTCTTTCTAGTTCATTTCCAACCAAATTAGAAAGGCTTGGAATATCGAACGACTTCAGCCAAGGACGAGAAGGTAGTTCGTTTTTGGCTAGAAAACCAAGCTGCAAAGAACATGTAGCCGTTTCAGATGAAAATCCGATGTTCCTGCTGAAGGCGTGTATCTCACTGACTCTTTTAGCTGTAGCTAAGCAGACGAGGAAAAGAGTCTTCAAAGTGAGATCTTTAAAGGAGGCTGATTGTAGTGGCTCGAACCTTTCTGACATAAGGAATCTTAGTACCACGTCTAAATTCCAACCTGGTGTGACCAAACGACGCTCCTTCGAGGTCTCAAAAGACTTAAGGAGGTCCTGTAGATCTTTGTTGTTGGAAAGATCTAAGCCTCTATGACGGAAGACTGCTGCCAACATGCTTCTGTAACCCTTGATCGTGGGAGCTGAAAGAGATCTTTCCTTCCTTAGGTATAAAAGGAAGTCAGCTATCTGAGTTACAGAGGTACTGGTTGAGGATACTGATACCGACTTGCACCAGCTCCGGAAGACTTCCCACTTCGACTGGTAGACTTTAAGAGTGTATGTCCTCCTTGCTCTAGCAATCGCTCTGGCTGCCTCCTTCGAAAAGCCTCTAGCTCTCGAGAGTCTTTCGATAGTCTGAAGGCAGTCAGACGAAGAGCGTGGAGGCTTGGGTGTACCTTCTTTACGTGTGGCTGACGCAGAAGGTCCACTCTTAGAGGAAGTGTTCTGGGAACGTCCACTAGCCATTGCAGTACCTCGGTAAACCATTCTCTCGCGGGCCAGAGGGGAGCAACCAACGTCAACCTTGTCCCTTCGTGAGAGGCGAACTTCTGCAGTACTCTGTTGACAATCTTGAACGGGGGGAATGCATAAAGGTCTTGATGGGACCAATCCAGAAGAAAGGCATCTATATGAACTGCTGCTGGGTCCGGGATCGGCGAGCAATAAATTGGGAGCCTCTTGGTCATCGAGGTTGCAAATAGATCTATGGTAGGTTGGCCCCACAAGGCCCATAGTCTCTTGCATACATTCATGTGAAGGGTCCATTCTGTTGGGATGATTTGACCCTTCCGGCTGAGGCGGTCTGCCATGACATTCATGTTGCCTTGAATGAACCTCGTTACTAGAGACAGGTTTAGATCTCTTGACCAGGTGAGGAGGTCCCTTGCGATCTCGTATAACGTCATTGAATGAGTCCCTCCTTGCTTGGAGATGTACGCCAAGGCTGTGGTGTTCACCTCCAACACCTTGCCTAGAAGGAGGGACTTGAAGCTTCTCAAGGCCAGATGAACTGCCAGTAGCTCCTTGCAGTTGATATGTAACGTTCTTTGATCCGCGTTCCACGTGCCCGAGCATTCCCGACCGTCTAATGTCGCACCCCAGCCCGTGTCCGATGCGTCCGAGAAGAGAACGTGGTTGGGGGTCTGAACAGCCAGTGGCAGACCCTCTCTGAGGTGAATGTTGTCCTTCCACCAAGTCAGTGAAGACTTCATCTTCTCGGAAATAGGGATCGAGACCGCTTCTAGCGTCTTGTCCTTTCTCCAGTGAACAGCTAGATGAAATTGAAGGGGTCGGAGGTGCAGTCTCCCTAACGCAATGAACTGGTCCAGTGATGAAAGCGTCCCTATCAGACTCATCCACTGTCTGACTGAACATCGGTCCTTCTTTAGCATGTTCTGGATGCATTCTTGGGCTTGACTGATTCTGGGGGCCGACGGAAAAGCCCGAAAAGCTTGACTCTGAATCTCCATTCCTAGGTACACTATAGTTTGGGATGGGACGAGTTGGGACTTTTCCATATTGACCAGGAGACCCAATTCCTTGGCCAGATCCAGAGTCCATTTTAGATTCTCCAGACAGCGACGACTTGACGAAGCTCTTAGAAGCCAGTCGTCCAAAAAGAGGGCGGCTCTGATGTCTGCTAAATGCAGGAATTTGGCAATATTCCTCATCAGTTTCGTAAAAACAAGAGGCGCCGTGCTTAGGCCAAAGCACAGGGCTTGAAATTGGTATACAACCTTCCCGTAAACGAACCTTAGAAAAGGTTGGGAATCTGGGTGGATGGGGACGTGAAAGTAAGCGTCCTTGAGGTCTAAAGAGACCATCCAGTCTTCCTTCCTGACCGATGCTAGAACCGACTTTGTCGTCTCCATGGTGAACGTCTGCTTTGAGACAAAGACATTCAGAGCACTGACGTCTAGCACCGGTCTCCACCCTCCTGTCTTCTTCACGACTAAGAAGAGACGGTTGTAGAAGCCCGGGGATTGATGGTCCCGGACTTTGACTACCGCTCCCTTTTGTAGTAAGAGAGACACCTCTTGCTGCAAAGCTAGTCTCTTGTCCTCCTCTCTGTACCTGGGAGAGAGGTCGATGGGAGTTGTTGCTAGAGGGGGCTTGCGCAAGAATGGGATCTTGTACCCCTCTCTGAGTAACTTCACAGATTGTGCGTCTGCGCCCCTGTTCTCCCAGGCCTGCCAGTAGTTCTTGAGCCTGGCTCCCACTGCTGTCTGAAGAAGGTGGCAGTCAGACTCTGCCTTTAAAGGACTTGGAACCTTTCTTCTTGCTCCCACGTTTACCTTCGGCACGAGCACCTCCTCTGCTGGAGGCTCTGCCACGAAAGGGCGGAATGAACCTTGACGCTGGAGTATCCATCCTGGGTCTAGACACGGAGGGCAAAGGGGTGGCTTTGCGTGCGGATGACGCAACCAGGTCATGTGTGTCTTTTTGAATCAAGGAGGCAGCAATCTCCTTGATCAACTCCTCAGGGAAGAGGCACTTCGAGAGAGGAGCAAACATAAGCTCCGATCTTTGACATGGGGTTACTCCAGCTGACAAGAAGGAGCAAAGGTGTTCCCGTTTCTTGAGGACCCCGGAAACGAAAGAAGCCGCAAGCTCACTAGAACCATCCCGTATGGCTTTGTCCATGCAGGACATTATGAGCATGGAAGTTTCCTTGTCAGAAGGGGAGGTCTTCCTGCTCAACGCTCCCAAACACCAGTCCAAAAAGTTAAAAACTTCGAACGCTCTGAAGACTCCTTTCATCAGATGGTCTAAATCCGAAGGAGTCCAACAAATCTTGGAGCGTCTCATGGCCAGCCTGCGGGGAGAGTCTACAAGACTTGAGAAGTCGCCCTGGGCAGAGGCAGGAACTCCCAAGCCGAGAACTTCTCCCGTGGCATACCAGACGCTAGATCTGGAAGCAAGCTTGGCAGGGGGAAACATGAAAGCTGTCTTCCCAAGTTGCTTCTTGGACTGCAACCAATCTCCCAGCACTCTTAAAGCTCTCTTGGATGAGCGGGCGAGGACGAGCTTCGTAAAGGCAGGTGCGGATGACTGCGTGCCTAAAGCGAACTCAGAGGGAGGAGAGCGTGGTGCTGCAGACACAAACTGATCAGGATATAAATCCTTGAACAGTGCAAGCACTTTCCTAAAGTCCAAGGAGGGAGGCGTGGTCTTGGGTTCGTCGATGTCCGTGTGCGGGTCGTCAAGATGTGCAGCGTCGTCATCATCAGAGAGTCCATCGTCTGAATGTTGAAGAGGAAGCGGCAAAGGAGTAGGAATCAGCTGGTCGGCTGAGTCCGGCAGCACGGGTGCATGCGTGACTGCACTGGACGCAACGTCATGGAACTGTTGGTCAGTCTGTGAGCTGGCAACAACCATAGCTGTGTGGGGAAGCAAAGCTTCTACTCCTGACTGACTAGTCTGCTGCGGGCGAGTAGCGGTAACCACAGTGGGTTGCGGAGGTTGACGCACAGCGTCAAAACAAAGCAACTTAACTCCACCCTCCTGTTGTTGTGGTAACTCGCGAACGTCAACGGAGGGTTCCGTGCGTCTGTGAACGTCAACGTGCGGCTGGCAGGGTACACTGCGCAAGGGTGGTGGAACTCTCACAGCCGGAGTGCGGGAGAAGGTAGCCTCAGCGTCTACTGTACGCACAACCGTGGTTGGTTGTAGGCTAACGGGTGCAGCGTCAACCTTCTCCGCACGATACTCCTGCATAAAAGATGCTAACTGTGTCTGCATAGACTGTAGCAAAGACCACTTAGGGTCTACAGCAGCAGGTGCGGCAACAGACGGTGTTACTGCCTGTTGCGGTACCACTTTGCCTCTCTTAGGAGGTGTGCAGTCATCGGAAGACTGCAGCGAGTCCGAACTGACCCAGTGGCTACACCTGGGCCGTTGGACTTGCGCGGAAGGGACCTTGCGTTTGAGAGGCCGTGAGACCTTGGTCCATCGTTTCTGGCGTGAAACCTCTTCCGCAGACGAGGAATGAACGGGCTCTCTCGTCTTCTTGTGGGTGGGGCGATCTTGGCAAGATACGTCCGAAACCACGGAGGGAACGTCTGTCCGCTGATTAAAGCCTGTCGAACCCTTTGGTCGTACGACATTGCTTCTCCCCTGGGCTTGGGAGCTTGCAAGAGGTCCCGGACTGGGAGGACGACAGGCACGAACAGACGCACCCTCAAGCGCAACACTAACACTTTTCACAGCACTACCACTCACTTCACTTCCCACTGCACTCTTACCCTTCAACTCCCTGACGTCTGCCATGAGTTGGTTGCGGTCACTCGCTAATGACTCGACTCTCTCACCCAGAGCCTGGATGGCACGCATCATATCTGCCATCGAAGGTTGTTGAGTGCTAGAAGGGGGATCAGGAGTAACCACTACAGGGGAAGGAATAGGTTGTGGGGCATGGGGAGAGGAAAAATCAACTGAGCGAGATGAACTCCTCCTGACTCTATCTCTCTCTAGCCTACGTGAATATTTAAGGAATTCGACAAAATCGAATTCCGAAAGCCCAACGCATTCCTCACACCGATCTTCCCATTGACAGGATTTACCCCGACAATTGGAACAAATGGTGTGAGGATCGATAGAGGCCTTCGGAAGACGCCTAAAACAGTCCCTAGCACTACACTTCCTGTATTTAGGGACTTGAGAAGGGTCAGCCATCTTGAATTAGTCAAAGGGGAAATTCAAAATCTATCCAAGTCGTCAACAAATAATCCAAAATTCAATCAAAGAATGCAAGGAAGTATTGAAGATAACCTCTGCAAAGCAAAAGCTAAAAACTAGAAAAGAGTACTTCACCAAATAATGTGAAAATCAATCCAGTAAGCAACAGCGTATTTAGTAGGTCTTGCCAGTGGCACGACAGAGAGAAAATTGGTTCTGTGTTGACATGGAGTACTTGAGTACCTGCTCGACAGATGGCGCTGTTGATGTACACCTCCACCTGTATAGCGATCGCTGGCGTATTTTGTCCTTAGGTTTTTCTGTCGGGCAGCAGAGCTGACAGCTTATATGATCACCGGCTAAGTTTAATATTGAAAAATCGAATTTTTTAACAATTCACATTAGGTATGAATAAAACTGATTTCTAACTGAAGCACGCAATTCTACCCTCTATCAAAAGGTTATAATGGCGAAATCAGTCGTATAATGTAAGCACATTAATACCAGCAAAAAACAGTAAACATATTTTAAGATAAAAAAAATCAGTGGCTGGGGAAGAGACTAAACACTAGTTCATTCAAAACTACGTTTTCAATCTCTCACCGTAAAGTGCCTTGGGACGAGAATAAAAACTAAAAACGTTTTATCCTTTCTCCCCGTACAGAGACTAGGGACGAGAGTAACTCGAGAACAACGTTACTCGCTTGGGACGAGATAAAGATCGGAACGTTCTCTCTCCTCTCTCTCTCTCTCCGTCTCTATCTCTCTCTCTCTCTCTCTCTTGATTTCGCACCGAAGAGAAGAGCCCACTTACCTTTCGTCAATAAACAGGTTATTTGACCAAAGGAAAAAACTGAAAGGTTTTTCAATTAAAAGTTCCTTTAAAATAGTCTTTAAAACATTTAAGCTTTGAAAGAAAAAAGAACAAAACGTTAGAATCGATTTACTCTTTCTGCAAAGTGAAACCGTGATACTCTCTCTCTCTATCGTAACGATAGAGCGCAAACTGCGTAGCATAAATAAACTAAACGTTAGTTCATCTTTGAAACAGTACGAAGACTATTCAAAGAAAAAAAACTATCATAAAATATTTACTAAAAATATTTCATTTAATAAGTTTTAAATCATTAGCTCTGTAAAAGTTATTTACGATTGAAAAGGGCTCAACGTTGTTTAACTTCGGTTTCCAAGTTAGGACCGCCTACTCTCAGGAAAGGTCGCATATAAACAAATCATTAAAATTTATTTTGATGTTTATTATAAATGGAAAGCTAATCGAAGAGGCCTAATAAAGGCGGTTGAGATATAAAATATATAGAGGAAAATCTATAATTAATTTATAACGTGATAAGATAATTGCTAAAAGCCTAAAACACACTTCCGTCTAAGGGAAGGGTCGGCCATTTAAAAGTCAAAGAAAGTCCATACTCTCTCTCTTGTCATCAAAAATTAAATCTATCCAAAAACGAGTTCAAGATTTAAGATGAAGATAAAACACCTGCACTGCGAAAGCTCAAACCAAAATGAAGTACTTCACCAAATATGTTGAGAAAACTCCAGGTTCTACAGCGAGTATTGATACGTCTTGTCGTCAACGTCGACAGAGAAGAATTGAAGGGTTTGTTTACATGCAAGAGTGGTATCTGGCCGACAGTTGGCGCTGGTGGGCACACCCGCAACCTTCATAGCGATCGCTCGCGAGTTTTTTGAGTGTGTTTTCTGTCGAGCCGCAGAGTTGCAGCTATTATATATTCACCGGCTAAGTTAAATATTTAAAAATGTTATTTTGATAATAAAATAAATTTTTGAATATACTTACCCGGTGATTATAATAGCTGCAACTCTGTTGCCCGACAGACAACTCTACGGTAAAAACTCGCCAGCGATCGCTACACAGGTTGCGGGTGTGCCCAACAGCGCCATCTGTCGTCCAGATACCCAGTACTCAATGTAAACAAAGACTCAATTTTCTCCTCGTCCCACTGCGTCTCTATTGGGGAGGAAAGGAGGGTCCTTTAATTTATAATCACCGGGTAAGTATATTCAAAAATTTATTTTATTATCAAAATAACATTTTTCAATATTTAACTTAGCCGGTGATTATAATAGCTGATTCACACCCAGGGGGGTGGGTAGAGACCAGCAATATATGTTTACACTTTTATGAGCTAAGAGTTTTTATTTCATTTTAGAAGTTATCAAAATAACAAAAACAAAATAAATAGGTACCTGGTAAGGAAGTCGACTTGAACAATTACTCTGCCTTTTAAGTACGTCTTCCTTACGAGCCTCGCGATCCTCTTAGGATGCTGATCGACCCCTAGGATCTGAAGTATCAAGGGTTGCAACCCATACAACAGGACCTCATCAAAACCCCTAATCTAGGCGCTCTCAAGAAATGACTGACCACCCGCCAAATCAACCAGGATGCGAAAGGCTTCTTAGCCTTCCGGACATTAATCAGGATTACATCAGCAAGAATATGCCTTGGCTAAGAAAAGGCTTTAACATCAAAAGGGAACTGAACTACCAGCTTTACTTAGAATTTGGGATGACAATTTTGATACTTTTGCCCTAACAAACTACTGTATGTACCTTAAGTAAATAATTTTCAAAATGCTAAGATTGTTCACATTCACATATATGAACTTGCATGTATTTGATCAATAGACTCATTTACTCAAGTGGGGTACTAATCCCTACATTTAACCAGTAAGAGAAGAACTTGTGAAGAGCTGGTGGCCAAGCTTGCAAGCAAACAACTCACAAAGCCATCCAAACATGAAACAATTGAACAGATGTATCAAATCTTTTAACAGATTAATCAAAAGAAAATATTTTGCTAGGGGAATCATATGATTAGAAATTAATTTAAAAGATCCTTATTTTATTGAGAAGAGAGAACAAATCCCACCATTTTGGCATATACGGAATAAGCAGATTTTTGGAGGCACTTGTGTGATACAAGAATTCAGACCACCATCTCGGTCTTCTACCTCTCAAATCCAGGTGTCTAAAAGAGGGGCTAGAAATAAGCGAGTGCAAGGGTTTCATGGTAGAAAGATCTAGGGTAGATTAGGAATCAAGGCTCTAAGAGATGCTGTGTAACACCAGAACCTTTACTGAAAGGTGAACTAGAAACCATTATTTATCATTTGAGGAGTTAGGCAAGGGTTTGGAACAGGACAGGTTAAGCCTGAAATATTACCCTGAGTCAATAACTTAGTGGCTTTCTGAGGTTCCACAAAGGAAGTTAAGGACATCAAATTCATAATAAACTCATGACTGATAAAATCACACTCATTAGACTAAAAATGAAAACAAAGATTGCAGTGGCATTTTGTCATAATTCCCTCTATAAATAAATAGGATAAGA
This sequence comes from Palaemon carinicauda, assembly GCF_036898095.1. Lineage (NCBI taxonomy): Eukaryota > Metazoa > Arthropoda > Malacostraca > Decapoda > Palaemonidae > Palaemon > Palaemon carinicauda. Next base: position 16,565,500 of record NC_090761.1, read on the forward strand.
ATGAGAAATCTACAATCAATTTGTTCAATTCTCTTGGATTTTCACTTAAAGTGAAATTAAGTTTTCTTTCACCGTTGGTTTTTTCAATCTATTCTGTTTTCATTGAATCTTCTAGTAGTTAGGCTAGGCACCAGCCACCCATTGAGATACTACCACTGGAGAGTTACTGTGTTCTTTGACGGGCCAAACAGTACTACTGTACATTGGATCCGTCTCTCTAGTTACGGCTCCTTTTTCCTTTGACTACACATATAGTCTGGCAGATCCTTTTCCCATTCTCCTCTGTCCTCATACACATGACGACACAAATTACAAAACAATTCTTCTTCGCTGAAGGGGTTACCTACTGCGCTGTAATTGTTCATTGGCCACTTTCCTCTTGGTAAGGGTAGAAGAGACTCTTTAGCTATAGTACGCAGCTCTTCTAGGAGAAGAACACTCCAGAATCAAACAATTGTTCTCTAGTCATGGGTAGTGCCATAGGCTCTGTACCATGGTCTTCCACTATCTTGGATTATTCTATCTTAGTTCTCTTCCTCTTGTTATTTGAAGTTCTTACAGTTTATATATAAGATTTATTTTAATGTTGTTATTGTTCTTAGAATATTTTAATTGTTCATCACTTCTCTTGTAATTCATTTATTTCCTTATTTCCTTTCCTCATTGGGCTATTTTCCCTGTTGGAGCCCCAAGTTTATAGCATCCTGCTTTTCCAACTAGGGTTGTAAGTTAACTTGTAATAATAACAATAACATTAATAATAAAATGTTATTTTGATAATAAAATAAATTTTTTAATATACTTACCCGGTGATTATAATAGCTGCAACTCTGTTGCCCGACAGACAACTCTACGGTAAAAACTCGCCAGCGATCGCTACACAGGTTGCGGGTGTGCCCAACAGCGCCATCTGTCGTCCAGATACCCAGTACTCAATGTAAACAAAGACTCAATTTTCTCCTCGTCCCACTGCGTCTCTATTGGGGAGGAAGGGAGGGTCCTTTAATTTATAATCACCGGGTAAGTATATTCAAAAATTTATTTAATTATCAAAATAACATTTTTCAATATTTAACTTAGCCGGTGATTATAATAGCTGATTCACACCCAGGGGGGTGGGTAGAGACCAGCAATATATGTTTACACTTTTATGAGCTAAGAGTTTTTATTTCATTTTAGAAGTTATCAAAATAACAAAAACAAAATAAATAGGTACCTGGTAAGGAAGTCGACTTGAACAATTACTCTGCCTTTTAAGTACGTCTTCCTTACGGAGCCTCGCGATCCTCTTAGGATGCTGATCGACCCCTAGGATCTGAAGTATCAAGGGTTGCAACCCATACAACAGGACCTCATCAAAACCCCTAATCTAGGCGCTCTCAAGAAATGACTTTGACCACCCGCCAAATCAACCAGGATGCGAAAGGCTTCTTAGCCTTCCGGACAACCCAAAAACAACAATAAAAACATTTCAAGAGAAAGATTAAAAGGGTAAGGAATTAGGGAATTGTAGTGGTTGAGCCCTCACCCACTACTGCACTCGCTGCTACGAATGGTCCCAGTGTGTAGCAGTCCTCGTAAAGAGACTGGACATCCTTTAGATAAAAAGACGCGAACACTGACTTGCTTCTCCAATAGGTTGCGTCCATTATACTTCGCAGAGATCTATTTTGCTTAAAGGCCACGGAAGTTGCGACAGCTCTAACTTCGTGTGTCCTTACCTTCAGCAATGCTTGGTCTTCCTCACTCAGATGGGAGTGAGCTTCTCGTATTATCAGTCTGATAAAATAGGATAAAGCATTCTTTGACATAGGCAAAGATGGTTTCTTAACTGAACACCATAAAGCTTCAGATAGGCCTCGTAAAGGTTTAGTTCGTTTTAAATAGAACTTAAGAGCTCTCACAGGGCATAAGACTCTTTCTAGTTCATTGCCTACCAAATTCGATAAGCTGGGAATATCGAACGATTTCGGCCAAGGTCGAGAAGGTAGCTCATTTTTGGCTAGAAAACCAAGTTGTAGAGAACATGTAGCTTTTTCTGACGAAAATCCGATGTTCCTGCTGAAGGCATGAATCTCACTGACTCTTTTAGCTGTGGCTAAGCATACCAGGAAAAGTGTCTTTAAGGTGAGATCTTTCAGGGAGGCTGATTGTAGCGGCTCAAACCTGTCTGACATGAGGAATCTTAGTACCACGTCTAAATTCCAACCAGGTGTAACCAAACGACGCTCCTTCGTGGTCTCAAAAGACTTAAGGAGGTCCTGTAGATCTTTATTGTTGGAAAGATCTAAGCCTCTATGACGGAAGACCGATGCCAACATGCTTCTGTAGCCCTTGATAGTGGGAGCTGAAAGTGATCGTTCTTTCCTCAGGTATAAGAGAAAGTCAGCTATCTGAGCTACAGAGGTACTGGTCGAGGATACAGATACTGACTTGCACCAGTTTCGGAAGACTTCCCACTTCGATTGGTAGACTCTAAGGGTGGATGTTCTCCTTGCTCTAGCAATCGCACTGGCTGCCTCCTTCGAAAAGCCTCTAGCTCTCGAGAGTCTTTCGATAGTCTGAAGGCAGTCAGACGAAGAGCGTGGAGGCTTTGGTGTACCTTCTTTACGTGTGGCTGACGTAGAAGGTCCACCCTTAGAGGAAGACTTCTGGGAACGTCTACTAGCCATCGAAGTACCTCGGTGAACCATTCTCTCGCGGGCCAGAGGGGAGCAACTAGCGTCAACCTTGTCCCTTCGTGAGAGGCGAACTTCTGCAGTACCTTGTTGACAATCTTGAACGGTGGGAATGCGTATAGATCTAGATGCGACCAATCTAGGAGAAAGGCATCTATGTGTATTGCTGCTGGGTCTGGGATTGGTGAGCAATATATTGGGAGCCTCTTGGTCATCGAGGTTGCAAAGAGATCTATGGTTGGTTGGCCCCAAGTGGCCCAAAGTCTCTTGCATACATCCTTGTGGAGGGTCCATTCTGTTGGAATGACTTGCCCCTTCCGACTGAGACAATCTGCCATGACATTCAAGTTGCCTTGGATGAACCTCGTTACTAGTGATATGTTTTGACCTTTTGACCAGATGAGCAGGTCCCTTGCGATCTCGTACAACGTCAGTGAGTGGGTCCCTCCTTGCTTGGAGATGTACGCCAAGGCTGTGGTGTTGTCCGAGTTCACTTCCACCACTTTGCCTTGAAGGAGAGACCTGAAGCTTTTCAAGGCCAGATGTACTGCCAGTAGCTCCTTGCAGTTGATATGCATTATCCTTTGACTCGAGTTCCATAGTCCCGAACATTCCCGACCGTCTAATGTCGCGCCCCAGCCTACGTCCGATGCGTCCGAGAAGAGAACGTGGTTGGGAGTCTGAACAGCCAGGGGAAGACCCTCTCTTAGGCTGATACTGTCCTTCCACCAAGTCAGGCAAGACTTCATCTTCTCGGAAATGGGGATCGAGACCGCTTCTAGCGTCTTGTCCTTTTTCCAGTGAAATGCTAGGTGGTATTGAAGAGGACGGAGGTGTAGTCTTCCTAATGACACAAACTGTTCCAGGGATGATAGCGTCCCTATCAGACTCATCCACTTCCTGACTGAACATCGTTCCTTCTTCAGCATGTTCTGGATGCATAACTGGGCTTGGCTTGTTCTGGGGGCCGACGGAAAAGCCCGAAAAGCTAGACTGTGAATCTCCATCCCTAAATACACAATATTTTGGGATGGGACCACTTGTGACTTTTCCATATTGACAAGGAGACCCAATTCCTTGGTCAGATCTAGAGTCCATTTTAGATCCTTCAGACAGCGACGACTGGAAGAAGCTCTGAGAAGCCAGTCGTCCAAATAGAGGGAGGCTCGGATGTCCGCTAAATGAAGGAATTTGGCTACATTCCTCATCAGCCTCGTAAACACAAGAGGAGCTGTGCTTAGGCCAAAGCACAGGGCTTGAAACTGGTAGACAACCTTTTCGAAAACGAATCTCAGAAAAGGTTGGGAGTCCAGGTGGATGGGGACGTGGAAGTAGGCGTCCCTTAGGTCTAAAGAGACCATCCAGTCTTCCCTTCTGACCGCTGCTAAGACTGACTTTGAGGTCTCCATGGAGAACGTCTGCTTTGTGACAAAGACATTCAGAGCACTGACGTCTAGCACCGGCCTCCACCCTCCTGTCTTCTTTGACACCAAGAAGAGTCGGTTGTAGAATCCCGGAGATTGAAGGTCCGAGACTCTGACCACTGCTCCCTTCTCTAGTAAAAGAGACACCTCCTGTTTCAAGGCTCGTCTCTTGTCTTCCCCTCTGTACCTGGGAGAGAGATCGATGGGAGACGTTGCTAGAGGGGGTTTCCGTACAAACGGGATCTTGTACCCCTCTCTGAGCAACTTCACAGATTGTGCATCTGCGCCTCTCTCTTCCCAGGTCTGCCAGAAGTTCTTGAGTCTGGCTCCCACTGCTGTCTGAAGAAGCTGGCAGTCAGACTCTGCCCTTAAAGGACTTGGTTCCTTTCTTCTTTCCTCGTTTCCCTTCGGCACGAGCACCTCCTCTGCTGGAGGCTCTGCCACGAAAGGGCGGAATAAAACGGGACGCTGGAGTGTCCATCCTTGGTCTAGCTGACAAGGTAGGCAAAGGGGTAGCTTTGCGAGCGGAGGACGCAACAAGATCGTGAGTGTCCTTCTGTATCAATGAAGCGGCTATTTCCTTAATCAGGTCTTCTGGAAAAAGGCACTTGGAAAGAGGAGCAAAAAGAAGCTCGGATCTCTGGCACGGTGTAACTCCAGCTGAAAGGAATGAGCATAGGTTTTCACGCTTTTTAAGGACTCCGGACACAAATGATGCAGCAAGCTCATTAGACCCATCACGTATGGCCTTGTCCATGCAGGACATAATGAGTAAGGAAGACTCTTTCACTGTCGGAGAGATCTTTCTGCTTAGGGCTCCTAGACACCAGTCTAAGAAGTTAAAAACTTCGAAGGCGCTAAAGATACCTCTCAAAAGGTGGTCCAGGTCCGAAGATGACCAACATATCTTTGAGCGTCTCATGGCAAGGCGGCGGGGAGAGTCTACGAGGCTTGAGAAGTCGCCCTGGGCAGAGGCAGGAACTCCCAAGCCGAGAACTTCTCCCGTGGCATACCAGACGCTCGATCTAGAAGAGAGTCTAGCAGGGGGAAACGTAAAGGCTGTTTTCCCTAAACTCTTCTTGGACTGCAACCATTCTCCTAACACCCGCAAAGCTCTCTTGGACGAGCGTGCGAGGACGAGTCTAGTAAAGGCAGGAGTGGTAGACGGCATGCCTAACACAAACTCTGACGGAGGAGAACGAGGAGCCACAGAAAGAAACTGGTCCGGAAACATCTCTTTGAAAATGGCCAAAACTTTTCTAAAGTCCAAAGAGGGTTGAGTAGACTTAGGCTCGTCCAATTCTGATTGTGGTTCATCTATGTGTGCAGCAACATCATCATCAGAAAGTCCCTCATCCGATAACTGATGAGGAAACGGCAACGGAGTGGGTAACGGCTGGTTCGCTGAGTCCGGTCGCACGGGTGCATGCGTGACTGAGCCGGACGCAACGTCATGGAACTGCTGCCCAGTCTGTGAACTGGCAACAACCATGGCAGCGCGGGGACGCACAGCGTCTACTCCAGACTGTCTAGACTGATGTGGGTGCGCAGTGGCAACCACACTGGGGTGCGGAGGTTGACGCACCGCGTCAAAACAAAGCAACTCTGACGGATGGTGAACCTCCCGAACGTCAACGGAGACCTCCGTGCGTCGCTTAACGTCAACATGCGGCTGGCAGATCACACTGGAACGCATGGGTGGCGGAACTCTCTCAACTGGTGTGCGTGAGAAGGTTACCTCAGCGTCCACAGGACGTACAACCGAACGTGTGGAAGGTTGTAGGCTAGGTACTGCACTAGCTGGTGCGGCAGCAACCTTCTCCGCACGAAAGTCCTGCATTAGAGATGTTAGTTTAGACTGCATGTCTTGCAGTAGAGACCACTTAGGGTCTACAGGAGCAGGTGCGGCGACTATCGGTGTTACTGTCTGAAGCGGTACCGCTTTGCCTCTCTTAGGCGGTGAGCAGTCATCGGATGACGGCAGCAAGTCCGAACTGACCCAGTGGCTACAACCGGGCCGTTGGACTTGCGCTGAAGGGACCGACTTGCGCTTAAGCGGTCGTGAGACCTTGGTCCAGGGTTTCTTGCGAGAAACACCTTCCGAAGACGAGGTATAAATGGGCTCTCTCGTCTTAGTTAGGTAGGGGCGATCTTGGGTAGATACGCCCGATACCACGGAGGGAACGTCTGTTCGCTGATTAAAGCCTCTCGAACCCATTTGTCGTACGACATTGCTTCTCCCCTGGACTTGGGAGCTTGCAAGAGGTCCCGGACTAAGAGGACGACAGGCACGAACAGACGAACCCTCAAGCGCAACACTATCCACAACACTATCACTCGGCACTTTAGCACTTCCCACTGCACTTTTGCACTTAAGCTCCTTCACATCCGCCATGAGCTGATTACGGTCACTAGCAAGGGACTCAACTCTCTCACCCAGAGCCTGGATGGCACGCATCATATCAGCCATCGAAGGTTCCTGAGTGCCAGGAGGGGGGTTAGGAGCAACCACTACAGGGGAAGGAATAGGTTGTGGGGCATGAGGAGAGGATATATCAACAGAACGAGAAGAACTTCTCCTAACTCTATCGCTCTCTAGCCTACGTGTATACTTTTGGAATTCGATAAAATCGAATTCCGAAAGCCCAACGCACTCCTCACACCGATCTTCCAATTGACAGGTTTTATCCCGACAATTGGAACAAACAGTGTGAGGGTCGATAGAAGCCTTCGGAAGACGCCTTGAACAGTCCCTAGCATTGCACTTCCTAAATTTTGGGACTTGTGAAGGGTCAGCCATTTTGAATTGGTCAAAGGGAAATTCAAAAACTATCAAAAAGTCATCAACAAAGAATCCGTTATCAAAAAGAGTTCAAGGATTTGTGTGAAGAGAAACCCTGCACAGCGAAAGCTCAAAACTAGAATAAAGTACTTCACCAATTAGTTGTGAAAAAACTCCAGTTTAGCAACAGCGAGTAAGTACGTCTTGTCGATAGCTCGACAGAGAGAAAATTGAGTCTTTGTTTACATTGAGTACTGGGTATCTGGACGACAGATGGCGCTGTTGGGCACACCCGCAACCTGTGTAGCGATCGCTGGCGAGTTTTTACCGTAGAGTTGTCTGTCGGGCAACAGAGTTGCAGCTATTATAATCACCGGCTAAGTTAAATATTGAAAAAGTAAGTATTTGCTTCCCATTCATTTGGCAAAACAACAAAAAATATTTCCATCAGAATATTTCTCGTAGGATACTGCACTTCTTTTAAATAATATTCAATGGTATTTACAGTACTAAAAAGATTTGCACCTCATACCAAAAACCCTTCCTGGGGGTTGAGTTTTGGTTCAAGCACTGCTGCTCCCACGAAACCATACAGGAGAATAATTTAAAGTCCCACCGTTGTTGGAATGCATCTTGCCAGAGCTTTGGGGTCTGGGACTGGGGAACAGTATAACGGGAGCCTGAAGTTCAGGGCCATTGCGAAGAGGTCCACTGTTGGAGAACCCCACAAAGTCAGGACTTTTCTGGCTACTAGATGATCCAAAGACTACTCAGTACTCATTATCTGAGATGCTCTGTTCAAGTTGTTGGCAAGCACATTCCTCTTGCCTAGAATGAAGTTTGCCGATAGTGGCATTGAGTGAATCTCGGTTCATCTCAGTATCTCTACTGCTAAATGAGATAGGGGCTGCAAAATGTACCTCCTTGCTTGTTGATATAAGCCATTGCTGTGGTGTTGTCGCTCATCACCATCACTGAGTGGCCCGCCAGGAACTGTTGGAACTATTGAAGTGCCGAAAAGATGGCCTTCATCTCTAGGAGATTTTGGGGGAGGTACTCTTCTGACTCTGACCAAAGGCCTGAGGTCGTATGGTGCAGCACGTGAGCCCTCCCCACTTTTCATTTTTTTTGAAGAGTCTGAGAAAAGCATCAATTCCAGGGGGAGGACAAGAAGATCCACTTCCTTTCGAAGATTCTTGTCTGCCACCCATCACTCGAGGTCTGTCTGTTCTGCTGATCCCATGGGGATCTGAATGTCCGGGGAATCGAGAGCCTGATTCCACCGTCCTGAGGCGACCGTTGAGAACTAGACAAGCCAGTGATGAAAGGTGACTGAGGAGATGTAATCACGTCTGGGCAGGAAGTTCTTCTCGTCTAAGAAAGGGTCTTGCGACCTTTCTCAGCCTTGCTATTCTGTAGTCTGATGAGAAGGCTTTGTGGAGATTGGTGTCTATTATCATGCCTAGGTATACCAGTCTCTGCGTAGGAAGCAGGGAATACTTCTCGAGGTTTACCATGATCCCCAGATTTTGGCAAAGCCTCAGAAGTTTGTCTCGATGTTGAAGAAGGGTTGGAAACGAGTCTGCTAGAACTAGCCAGTTGTCCAAATAACGAAGGAGATGGATGCCAATCCTGTATGCTCGAGACAACACTAGGGCTAACACTCTGGTAAAAACTTGAGGTGCTGTGGAAAGACCGAAGCACAGCACCTTGAACTGGTATTTCCTGTTGTCTAGGCTGAATCTCAAGTACTGTACTTCCTTGCAGACGGATGGACTGGGATCTGGAAGTACGCGTCCTTTAAGTCTAGTGTGCACAAGAAGTCCTGCAGTCTTATCGCTAGTCTGACAGTGTCTGCCGTCTCCATGCTGATCGGAGTTTGTTTGACAAACTTGTCAGAGCTGAGAGGTCGATGACTGGTTTCCAGCCTCCAAACGCCTTTTTCACAAGAAAGAGTCGACTGAAGAAGCCTGGGGACCCATCGAGGACCTCCTGGAGAGCGCCCTTCTTCAACAGGGTCTGGACTTCTGCCCGAAGGACCAGCCCCTTTGCTGATCCCATGGCAAAGGAGTCTATAGACACTGGATTCCTGGTCAGAGGAGGGAGAGATGTTATGAACGGAACACGATACCCTAGACGAATCACAGAGATTGTCCAGGGTTCGGTCCCGAGTTGCATACACCTGTCCGAGCAACTTTGTAGGCATCCCCCTACTGGTGGAGAAGTAGGGGAAGTGCCTATCTTAGCGTTTGCAGCCTCGGCTGCTCCTTCTAGGATATTGTCCTCCCCTGGAGGACTTAGTGCCTTTCCTGTCCTTGGCAGGAAAGGGCTTCTTAGACACCGTGGTCTTCACTGCTGTCTTGTTCGTTGTCGTCTTGGCTGGACGGGACTGCTGAGGAGCTGGTGGTTTATAGGGCTTGGAAGTCAAAGTCCTATGGAGGAGGGAGTCCTGATGGGACTTCCTCCATCTCACAGCAGCACGTCTTTAGGCTCGAATAGATGGGCTCCCCCTAGAGAGGAATATCTGAGCCTAGCCATCTCAGCATTTGTGACTTGTTGATGGAACCTCTCAGACACCATGTCCTGACGGTTCAGGATGGTATTCACCCACAAGTTCGAAACTTGGTGGGCGACAAACTCGATCGTGGAGAGTGCCGGACAGCAGAAAAGTCTCCATTGCCTTCCTAGTACGTTGCTTGGTGAAATTCTCAGTCCGTATCAGGATTCCCAGGGTCCCTAACCAGACATCAAGCCACAAAGTAGCCTGCATGGTGTACTTCGTGACCTTCTCCAGGTTAAGGATCTCGGTTGCCGAAAAAGAGACCAGTCGATTGGAGAGTCTCTCCAGAGACTCCCTTGGCAAGCTCTTACAAGGAGTGATGGAGAGGAAGAGCTGGACGAGGCTCCTCCACAATCTAAAAATATGTCCTCTGTTGGACACGAAGAGGTGGGAGAAGCTTATTGGTAGAGCTGGAACGACGGGAGGAGGCATGTCCGGAGAGCTGTAGGGCAATCTTAGCCCTGGCACCCTTCAGCCCTTGATACCACGGCAAGGCTGCACTGGTCTTTGAGGGTTTCTAGGTGCCAAAGACAAGGTCTAAGACCATGTCTTTGCCCTCCCATGGGGGTATCTCTGGGTCAGTAAACCTATTGAGAACACTTATGAGAGTCAGAATCTGCCAGAATGCATGTTCTGACTCTTTTTTGCTCTCCTTCTGACGTTGGACTTGCAGCGAAGTTTCCTTCTTCCATCCGCGAGAACTCTTCTCGGGGTGGGTCACGGACATCCCTTGAATGACCAGCTGTCTTTGTAGAATTAGAATTCCTAGAAGAGGACTTTGGAAGAGTCTTGGAGTCCTTGGACTCCTTCCGAGGAAGGAGGTAGGACTCCAGCATCGAAGGCCGAGATGTCATGTATCTCCTGATTTCCATTGGTGGTGGGGAACTCTCCGAGTGAGGGGAGGCTTCCTCCGAAGGTGGAAGGAAGGAGGTCCTTTCCTCATGCGACTCCCTCGGTAAGGGTGAGGTAGGAGTGTATCCCGAAGAAGATGCGGGAGCTGTCCTTGATGGTCTAACTGGAGTCAGCTTTACCCGAGGAAGTCTCAGACGCAGTGTCTGAGACTCCTCTTTTCCTCTTCAGGGGAGAGGAAGAAGTCATGGTTCCTTGCAGAGGGTCTGCTGGAGGTGTAGGATGCACTGAAGAGGGGTCAGACAGAGCAGTTTTGGAATCCTGAACCCTTCTGTAGAGGCCCGTTCCTCTTTCACCGGCGGACTCACTGAAAAGCGTTTGCGGGGTGGGGAATGAGGCGATGGTGACCTGTCAATGCGATGTTCCTGTTGTTGGCCACTGCGCGAGTGCGCAGGTGAGCGCTGGCACATTGGCGAGCGCTGACACATGGGAGAGATCTGGCGCGCGCGCGGCACAATGCTGGCACACGAGAGTGCTGGCGCGTAGTAGAACGCTGGCGTGCAGGAGAGCACTGGCGTGTAGGAGAGAGCTCTAGCTGCTTATAAGAGAGCGTTGGCGAGCAGGAAACCGAAGTTGCTCGGGGCAGTGCTGGAACACGAGAGCGCTGGCGCATAGTAGAACGCTGGAGTGCAGGAGATCGCTGGCGGGCAAGAGAAAACTGGCATGCAGGAGAGCGCTGGCGCACAGATGACCGTTGGCGTGCAGGAGACCGCTGTAGCTATTGTATAGTTGCTCAGGCATGCGCTGAGGTTTTGGTGAGCTGTTTCGCCGGCGATCATAGGTTGGCTGGTGAGCGGTGGCGAGCTGGCAAACGTTGCCATCTGTGGCGAAGTTGCGCTGGAAGGCGCTGAGGACGAGCAGGTGAAGGCGCGCGCTAAAGCGTTGTAGAGCACCAGCCTGCTCCGTTACGCTTTACAGAACGTAAAGCGTAACGGAGCAGGCTGGCGCTGACGAGATGTTCGTGAGCGCTGGTGCACTGCAGGGCATTGGCGAGCTGGAGAGAGTTGGCACGCAACTGCACGCTTAGGTAGGGCCTCAGGAGGCTGTACCAGAGACAGGAACGGTAATGGTAGGTCGGCGGGTCAGCTGGTACAAAGCACAGGAACAAGGATGTGCCCTTTGGAAGGGCGAACATCCACCGATGGAGATCGCGAACGATCTACATTAGTCCAAGACCGAAGTCCGAGGACTAGCAGCAGCGTCGTCGGGAGAAGGTCCAGGAACAGGCGAAGGTCGAGGGCCAGGAGACGGCTGAAACAGAGACTCCACTGTGGGGGACGGGTGCGATGACAAGGCTGAAGTGCCGAAGAGGTGCCTTTTCCCAAATGGTGAAGGACGACCTCTAAGGCGAAGCGGCAGGCGAGCTCTGCGATAGAGACGTCCTTTAGGGGCCATTAGATCAGCAAGCTGACCATAAGCAGCAGCAGTCCTCCGAAGGAGTCTCTATGATAGAATTCCCCCGAGGGGAAGAAACACTCGCAGGAGAGACAGACGTAGGACTAAGTTTCCCCCTCGAAGGATGATCAGGAATGGGGGAAACTAAGTTGGCAGCAATAGCTGGAGAGTCTGGATGGGCAGGGGTGTCGGCAGAAACCACAGAAGACACCTCTGACACCACGATGTCGACGAGCACAAGAGGATCTACCTACGAAGTCGACAACAACAGCAGCACACTTGCACCCCGGAGGATGAACTGCATCAAGGAGTCCATGGAGGGCGGATCCGGAAGCCCCAAGGACGACCATAACTGTTAAACAGAAGACAGACAAGGCCTCACCCAGGGGAGAGGTGGGGCAGCTTCGCTAGGGGAAGCAACACCATCTCTCGGAGACTGGGGTTGGCCACAATTAAAAGAGTCTATGCTACTACTCGATGGTCTCCCTGAAGAGACCGAACGCGTAGGAGGTTTGGAGGAAGGTCGAGAGACGGAAGAAGAGGCCTTGGGTTTTCCCCCCTTCGAAGGAATCTTCGAAAGAGAAATATCCCACTTAGATTTCTTCGTCTGTAGTCGTCCAAACCTCTCCCACTGGGAAGCAGACCACTCCCGACACTCACTACACTGGTTATTACTATCACACCGTTGACCTCTGCAGACGGGACAAAGGGCGTGGTGATCGGTCTCCATTACCAACAAATAGGTTCCGCAGGGTCGGCCATCGAGTCCAGGACAGGTGCGCATGGTCGCAGAAGTCAACACACACACACACACTAACACAAAGAAAAAGCACAAATGAATTAATGGCAGTCCAAAAATAACGGCGAAAGATGAGGAACAGCAACGACTGTACGCCATCCGAGCCAAAAGCAAAGCGAGCTAAATCACCGGTATGTGAGTGGGAGCGGTAACAAGCTACCCTCCCTACCCCGGCTAACTAGCAGTATGGGCAGTTAACCCTCGCTAAATTTCAATGGCTCATTTCAGCTATGCCGAAAGTACTACCCCTAAATGAATAGCATAGGTTTGTATTCCAGTTACGGGACAAATTTATTTTAACACTTGATTCACTAAATAGCATATATAATGATAGCGGCCACCTGTATGTGATATTATGTCTAACTTAGAATACGGTAGTGTAAAGGGGGTGGCAAGGGGGCATCAGCCCACCCCGCCCCCCGTTAAGTAAGTAGGTGAAGACACGACTTGTAGGTTAGGTTAGGTTAGGGAGGAAAGATTAGGTTAGTTGATGTCTACTTTTAATCAACGTGTGAGGAACTGGCCGCTGATATACAAAAGCTCCATGTTTCATTTACGCAGTGATACGCTGTCACTATAGGTCATATTAAGGTAGGGGGTGGAGGCAAAATGGGCTTCACCACTCTAGGGGAGGGGGAGGACCCAGCCCTCTGGATTACGATAGGTTGGTGCAGTTAGGTTAGACCACACACCTGTTTACCTCGTTTCATGTTTTCCCCCATCAGAAAACAAGGGTGGTGACTTACCATGATACACACATATTACCTACCTAGATGTTTTTTTTTTTTTTACCCATTTTGGTGTGACTTAAACATTTTTGTCATCAAACCATGGTGTAATAAAATATAAATTTTTTAATTTCCCCATAATTGTTTTACTATAGTAGTTACCAACAACTGAACGATTTTTTGCACCAATAATAGCGGTAAAATACGAAGAAGCGATAATTCGATATATGTCGTTAATGCATTTTGTGTTGAATTAAAGTATCATTAAATTAGCGTCATAGTTATACAATGATAATAAGCTGAAGCTGTCAACACTGACTACAAAACTACCGGCAAGTTTGTCTGTTGAATGAAGCCCAATACCAACAGGCTGTTTATAAACATTCATATCAAAAGTTTTACACAAGTGTATTACCTTATGATGAGTTTGTACAACAGGTCTCTCTGCTTTACTTTAGTTTTCTCTTCTTTCTTTTCTTCCTCCTTCATTTTAGCGTTAAATAAGGGTAACTTGCACACTTAAAATAGTAACGTATGCCGATAGCCTGTAGTACGTGTTGAAAGCTTCTCCTGAAGTGATTGTTTACATTTTCTTCTTCTTCAGAAATTAGCTCTTGAATTCCTAATCCTGAATTCTCACACCGCAAAAGTTCAAAATACAGCTGTGGCCACTTTATCACTTCACCTAAATGATAGATACGATGCTTTTCTATTCATTTGATTTTTTTCTACTTCAAGCGTTAATAACATATGCTAATGAACAGCTTAAGTTTTGTCTTTAATTATCTATCTATTTCATAGCATAGGTTACGGTATAGATTGCTTTCAATGACGTCACTGGGAATCGCCGGCGGCCATGCTGGAGGGCATACAAAGCGAAAACATGGCGGCTGCTACAGCGAATATGGACAATGAGAGCGACTTTGTCAAACAATTGTCGGGTGATGATAAGCGTTTTTACAAGCAGAAACTCGATCTAATTGATGGCCTAGATCCATACCAGATGCAGAATTCATTCAGTCAAAATATTGAGGATTTTCCCAGTATTTCATACATTGATATGGTGAACTACTTGGTACTGTCGACCAACCCAGAACATGAGTGGGCATACATTTCCATTGAATAATCTGCTTCCAGAATTCGTTGTTTTTCCCTTTAATGCTTTTAAGTCCAAAATTAGATAAACACTGGGCCGATGAAGAGAGTGTTTATAATTATAATGCTAATATTGATCATTTAGCCTAACCTTGTGTATTATAATTTTTTATTGTCAAAATGTATGTAAAAGTTTTGCATTATTATGTCAAATCTTTATCAGTTCATGCCTAACCATTGTGTTTGTGTTTGGTTACAAATGCTATAATTTCTTATATACATATAAACATATGATGGACAAACTCTATTGTAATGCTCTTGGATGATCGTTTTGCCTCCTTGCAATCAAATGCGCAAGTTTAATTATTTTTTCGATGTTTCATATATAAGCTGAAGACCCCTTTGGATTAAACCAGCTTTCAGATATTATTATTATTATTTATAATCAATTTTTATTCATCACATAGGCCTGTATGTCTGCACAATTTAATACACAAATCAAAATAAATATAAATATACACTTAATTATATATAGGCATGAGCACCTTGGCGAAAGAGAGACCTAGGTAAGTAGCCTTTGTTAATATAGCCAATATGGGCGCTTTTAAATTTTTTTTTGTAAATCTGGGATGCCCCTTTTGATGTTTAAAAATTGAGATGCCCTCTCCCCCACACACACTACACACTGAACTGACGATGATACTTTTGAAGTCACCCATGCGATCGGATATAGCATGTTTACACAGGAATAATGATACTTTTAGGGCCTAGCCGAGACTGACCTGATATGAAATAATCAGAACAGATACGTGCTTAGGGTAGTGAGGATTCACGTAGATCAGCCCGTGATATTCTGGTCAACCACAAGTCACGTCTGCACTTGGATAATTCTTCTGTATCTTTGTCCTGATTCTGAATAACTGCCGGTATGCGGTAGAAACTCTTGTCATCTCTTCGTCCTCGATTCCCACAGCCAACAATAGCCCAAAAACTGGGCATTGTGTGAATGTGAATGTGGTGAAATGGCTAAATATTCAACAGCTCAACCATAGCTATTCACTGAACGCGTCTTTGTATGCCCTCCAAGATGGCGGACCGGAAGTTTGATGACGTGTATTGAAAGGACTCTATTACTGTGATCCGGGTTTATGCGACTTGCTAGTCTAGTAACCTGTGTTATAGGCCTATATATCCAGCTCTATGCTAGGATTATTAAGTATAGCTATGCTTCTACACTGCCCTTTTAATTTTCCTAATTTTTCGCAGGCAGACTAATGTCCAGTGTAATCTTATTAACAAAAATCACAAAAAACACCATGATATATTTCCTTGAAATTAGCCTTAATGTTAATAAAATTAGCCTTGCCTTATTTACTATGATTTACTTCAGTTTGAGATTGTGGGTTACTAGCTTCTATAATATATTTTTTTTATTTAACTTTTTTTTACATCTTTTCTAGAATTTCTTATATTGTTTCTTTTCCCAAATGGTTTATTTTATCGATTATAATTCTAGGTTACTGAAAAATTCTGCAATGGAATTTAAGCGTGCATTGCTTGCTAACTATAGTCCATTTCTTTTAGCGATGCTTATTTGCACCGGCTCACAGCGGTGCCCTTTTAGCTCGGAAAAGTTTCCTGGTCGCTGATTGGTTGGGCAAGATAATTCTAACCAAATATGCATCGCTAAAAGAAATGGACTATAATCATCACGTTTATCATATCTTCAATTGGCAATCAACTACAACCTCGCATTGGATTGTGAATTATATCAAAATTCACCAGAATAAAAGATGAGCATAAGGGCTTACCCCCAGAATGCGAGAGTTAAAATGACACATTTTAGTTAACAAACATTTCTTTATTTTTCCTAAAGACCATTTATGAAGAGTTCTTTTCTTGTAAGTTTGGCCATTGCTCAGCTGTATCAAAATGAATCAAAATACCATTTCAATTTTCTTAAAACTTGTATCTGTGTATTTCTTCTTGAATATATGTATTTACGTTTCAGTTTTAAAGCAAGTATATGGTTCATTCCCTAAACGACATAATTTTCATTGTAATATCGACATTGGTTTGTGTCTCTCTGTTCTTCCTTGGTTTTCTCATTTAAAAAAAAAAATTAAAACTCTTATTGGTAATGATAAGATTTGGCCAGAGATTATTTCTTATCTCCCCAGTAATCTCTTTTAGCATCTTTCTTCACTCTTGACTAGAATGTTCTGACAAACCCACCTTTAGAATTGTGAAAATCATTCCAAAATAATGATTATGAATATGTAGATTCCAAGGCATAACTGCCAAGATTTCTGTCATACTACAAGTCTAAAAGGGTTCCCTAATAATTAATTATTCCGTTTTAAATTCCAGAGTAAGAATTTAATAACACATACATGGAATACTTCTAAGTTAATTTTCTGTGTACTTGAAGGACTGAATAAAATATGAAGAATTTCTCTGTAGTCTAAGGATGATTAAAATATATAGGTAGACGTGTCTGTCATCTACTTTTAATAATCTGAGCTATTGAATCATGAAATTTTGCTTGTTTTCAATGGTACATTAAAGGTAATGAAGATCCATTTACTTACCTTTAAAGTTTAAAATATATATCACGAGCAGTGCATACTCATAACTTATTGGTATATACACAATTTAAGTATGCAAAACAGGTTTCGAGGTTTAAAGGGCTCTCATGAATGGCAGAGGCAATGGACAGTGACATCGTCCTATCAAGCAGGACAATGCCCTAGAGACTGACCATCTATAGATACGATCAGTGACCAAGTCCCCTCTCCAACCAAGCTAGGACCAAGGATGGCCAGGCAAAGGCTGCTGATGATTCAGCAGATAGACCTATAAGCTCTCCCAACGACCAACCCCGCCACTGCCTTAGCTCAATAGGATGGTGAGGTTGCAGCACCCAAAGTAACGAGTTTGAGCAGGACTCGAACCCCAGTCTGGCGTTCACCAGTCAGTGACGTTACCATATCTGCCACCACTACCCTCATCACCATTCAAATTTTCTTTGAATATTTGTCCATCCCATTGGTGGGCTATTTTCCAAGTATGGTAGATCCAAATCATGAGCAAACATTTTTTTACCTTTAAAGTACTTTATTATGCAAATACATCTTCAATTAACGTCACTATTGTAACATTTTTAATTCTAGTATTTTAGTACTTTAAAAGGATATCTTATTTTCACCTAAGAAACTATTCTGTCATTCGTGCATCTTCATAGACTTGGAGGGAAAAATAACAACAATGCATATAATGTAAAATCAGTATTAACACATATATTTTCACCGTACATAGATTTCTATATTATAAGGAACAAAAAAAAAAGGGGGTGATAAAATGTAAGAAAGAAATGCAAATTGAAGTACAAGAGGAATAGATTTACTCGTATGGTACAGTGATCCATAACTAATATTTACAATATAGTGACAATTAATTCTCATATGCATGTTACAAAGAAAAAAAAATAACTCTAACTGCTGAAGGTTAGATAGATAACACCAAAGACAATCAATCTAATCTACAGATATATCTATAAGACACTTTTCATATTGAATTATATATATGTAAACACACACACACACACGCATATATGTATATATATATATATATATATATATATATATATATATATATATATATATATATATATATATATATATATATATATATCGCTCACTTGCGACGTCATAACTCATAAAAATGTATTTTTGAGTTATCCATATAGACATATTCATCTTCAAATGTTGATTTCTTTTTGGCAAAAGTGTCATAATTGTAGTTAAAGAATTGATCGCTAGAGGCGCTAAATGTCCTAACGACATAACATAATATGAGAGCCTGAGGACATAAGACTGACAGTTAAGTATAAGGGGGTGTAATTCTGATTTATTTTCTCTAGTGTTAAAGTGTCATTTATTCATTGTCAAAATTAAATATTTTCATAAATTAATTTCTAGTGAAACAAGTGTATGCATAATTCTTTAAATTATCAGTTTTTCTTGTCTAAGGTCTAGTTCAGATTTAAATTTCAAATGATTTATTTTTTGGTGTTAATTTTTTTAATTTGTTTATCTTTTTATAGAATATATCTATTTTTGTAAAGTGTGTATTATTTCAATCACCAATACTTTTCTCAGTGCTTTGCTCGTATCCCCTGACTAAGAACCAAAGATATTGATTTAAGAATAGTTCCTGTTAAAAGTAATCACCCAGTTTTGTTTAGAGTGTAAAATAAAGAGATCTTTCAGATATTCAGTGTTCATATATATTATTGTCTGGGAGTTGCATATTATTCTCAGAGCTCGGAGTATTTCTATTGTGTATCATATTGTGTAATAAAAAGTGGGTGAGTTTGGGAGCTCGGGAATTTATGTAATTCGCTAGTCATAATATATATATATATATATATATATATATATATATATATATATATATATATATATATATATATTTGAAATCATATGTGTAACTGTTATCTAAACAATATATGCAAATATATATAATGAGTGAGTGTCTACATGTTACTTAAAATAACAAAAAATCACATATTTTCATGTGATATAGGACTTGAAAGAAGTTTATACATTATTTTCGAGAGAGCAATTTTCACAAAGTATGCCCAAATACATACTGTAAAACTAACTTTAATTTGGGAGCTCCATACTTTATATATATATATATATATATATATATATATATATATATATATATATATATATACATATATATAATAAATATATATATATATATATATATATATACATATATATATATATATATATATTCATACATATATATACAGATATAATATACATACTTTATCTATATAGGTATTCTATTTGATATTATACATGTCACTGTTATTTAAACAATATATGCAAATATATATTATGAGTGTGAGTGTCTATGTGTTACTTTTAATAACAAAAAAAACCACGTGGTTCCTGTGATATAGGACCTAAAATCTTGAGTCCACAAGTTATTGTCAAGAAAAATTAATTTTAGCAAAGTATGTCCAAATACATACTATAAAACTTGCTTTACTTTAGGAGCTCCATACTTGAAACATTATAATACATACATATACCAAAGGCACTTCCCCTATCTATAAATCTAAAAATACAAGGAACACGACAAGTAGAGCCAATGACCAGATTCCATTCACATGAAATTCTATCTGTTCATTTGTAATCAGTTGTTACATAAACTTATCAAATAACTACGGCAACATAAAAATTACTCCAACGCAATATAGGGGATATAAGTAGATCTGCGTGAATATCAAGATAGAAGCAATAATCAAATGAAGTACTTTAACTTGATATATATCATGATTCATGAGGGCATCAATGAATTTTCATAATCTTCAGATAAAATCTTTAAATAAGTTTTAGAAATCTAAAAAAAAAAAAAATCATATTCATATATCTCAAAAGAACTAAAAGGTCAAGTATATTATCTTTGATTTTTTTTACAGCCGACCTTCAATAAAGTATTACTATCACAGTACATAACAAAAAGCCTCTTACAACTACCTGAATAGAATATCACACTTTATGATACTGTTAAAAATCTTCCAGTTTGAATCAGTCTTGATAGTTAACTCTACCATACAGAATCATAAATTAAAATGACTAATGTATATGTCTATCAGGTACATAGTATCATATCACAGTTAATTAGATAGCACAATCTTATATAAAACAGACAGGAAAAACAATTATGTAATGTTATCCCTAAGTAAGTATCAATTCTCAGTTCTAACAAACCTTTATAAATTTAATAAATCTCATAATCAGTAAAATTAATACATAATGGATGAATGGTTGTATGGACTTATGTGCCATATGATCCAACACTGGAATCAGGAAGACCATTCAGTAATGGGGTACAACTGGGGTAGGTTAAGAGAAGTTAGACAGGAAGATGGAAGAGAGGAAGTGGGCATGGAGGAAGTGAAGAGGGTGACTAGAAAGTGGGACAAGCTAGGAGCCGAATGGACACTCCAAAGGCCGTTTGATAATGCATACACCGATGTGTCATCATGGAGTATACAATACTCCATAAAAGTTTTAAAATGTTGGAAATACATGGTGCACAGCTAAAAAAAAATATTCTTTGATACCACTTAGAGTCAAAGTGATGATAAATAAATGGCCTATGTTTGTCAGCTTTAGCCTTTTATCTGACAAAGTAAAAAAAACTATATTTTCAGCCACACAAACTTCCTGCAGCCTACATTAACTGCATATTGTTGCAGTTGACGCTCATCTTCTGGAGTAATTTCATATATTGATCCCACCACTATCCATGACACTGTTACTTCTCTCTCACGCAAACCTCTCAACCAATTAAAGCAGCTATTAACATCAAGCTTACTGTGGCGGAGGACTAGGCGAGCATATGAATTTGTCAATGCTTTGGCAACATCACAAGCCCATTCTACTGTCCCTTCATGAATTCTCCATATATCAACTGATAAAACTACAGCTTCACTTGAAATGCTTAGAGGTGTAAGTGAAGAAGGGTCAACTGTTTCTGAAATATCAAGATTTATATACAGCATGCGCAGCAATGACAATTTCATGAGACATCTATTAAGAGGTCTAATCATATCTGGGGTTATATGGAGAGCCAATCTTTTTAGTGAGCTTGGTAGAAGTTGAATGGAGTCCTCACTCAGTCGGCCAGCAAAATGCTCCAAAATGCAAGATGAATTGCTTCCCAATAGCAGCCGTAGATACTGATCGGAAAAGTCTGTCTTTTCAGACCAGAAATGCTGGTATACATGAAGTGAAATGTTAATATCCTGATACTCTCTACAGGCAACAAGAACTTGTTCCAGATGGGGAAAGTCTGAAGGAGTTTTGCAAACAGTCAACACTAATATTGAGGGTCTTTTCAACTTCAAAATACTTTTAAGTGTTAAAGAAACTGAATAATCCTCAATTTCCCAAACATCTCCCATTTCTTCTAATATCGCACTGGTTATTGTTGGATCAAGTTTTGCCTCCTCTATATACTGTAACCACATGGATCCTTTATTCACTTGTAGTTCTTTCAAAATTCCAACAATTTCTCTCGCTCGAGATTCTAACTGGGAGGGGATGAGAGTTGCCAGCATTCCCATCAAGTACTTCATCATAGCTTGATAGTTTGGCAAAGAAACATTACTAAAATCTGTAGCACACATAATTTCTTTGATGGATACTGAAGGATCACTTTCCTTGATTTCTTGGGTAAGGAACCAAGCAGCGTAATACTGTAATGTTGATCGACGAGGAAACGATACTTTACGTACCGTTGAAAGAGGGTTAGTGTTCTCTTCCTCTATATAACTGACAAATAATGATATAATACTTTTTGGAAGATCCAGATTTGCACATTTAGACACAATCTTTTGAAGGTTTTCCGGTTCTATACAAAATTTTCCTTTCTTCAGGGTATCAAAAGCCACATTACTGAGGGTAAGCAAAAATTCATAAAGATTTGAGTGTATGGTACCGTGGTCATGCATACTAGGCAAAGTGGAACTAAATAAGCCTAAAAGAATCTTATGGACCATAAGATCTTCAACAAGCAAGAATATTTCTGTAACGGTGGTTTTCTCATTAATCCGGTCTGGTGCATAACACCAACCAAATGCCACAAGTCCCAAGACCTCTGGAGATCTCAAGTGTTCATGTAACTGAGGATACTTTGACTTTACAAGTTCAAACAATTCTTGTTCATGATGGTTGTAGTTCTTCGCAGGAATGGTTCTTAAAATCTTTTGGAGGTGTTTCAGTGTCTGACTCTCTGTTATCCCCTCCAACTCTAACAGCAATGCCCTTTTTAACAGAGATGAGAGTTTTCTCTGGACATCCTTTGCTTTTTCTCGTGAAGCAGTCACTACAATCCTTGATCCTGGCGTTATCATTCGTGTGAACTTTTGAAATATTGCAAATGAAACAGGATCCAACTCATCAATGTCATCAAACATTACAAGAATATCAATTGAGAAGAAACATTCAGAGAACTGTTTTGACTGATATGTAGCAGAAGTGCGAGGAAGCAACAAGGACGTCAATTCTTCCATTGTAGAAAAACTTACTTTACGACATTCCAGATATAGATATAAGTCAATACATTCGGTGCCTGTAATAACATTATTGAGTCCATTCCCAAAAATATATCTTAAAAGAGTACTTCTGCCCATTCCGTTTAAGGCTGATATCACGATTACGTCTGGGATGAAACCATCACATTCCTTGGCTTCAAAGAGTTCATGGACACTGACATAACTTTCTTCATGTGAAAGTTGCCTTTGAGTAATTTGCGTTTCATCTCGTCTAAGCCTTGGTTCTGTATATACGCTGCTGACATGCACTGTTTGCTGAGTTAAACAAGGCACAACACTAGTTTGACAAATGATTTCACCCACATGGGCCATTTCCCTTCTTCCCTCATCAATAATGCAAGTTCTACAGTTCATAAACACCTCTTTTTCATGCTCTTCTAATGTTGGTAAGGGCACTGGGGAATCTTTTATAGCATTTAATCGAGTGTTGATGGTATTGATAAAATCTTCTTTTTCCCATACATCTGCATTAAATATAACGCTAGCTTTTTCAACAGTCTTAAGAAATAACAGCCGCAACTCCTCTATCATAGTGTCCACCTGAGTTGATGACAACATCATTCCGTCATGAGCTATTTCATTTCTTTTCATCTTTATAGAGTAAAGACAATACTCCAAGGAATCCGAATCTTGCATTATCCAAATATTGTCATTTTGATCACTTAAGCCGCACACCATTTGAAGTAATTTGTATAAGAGTGTTAAATCCATAGATGATATCTCACCACTTTCAATTTTCCCACGCTGGGAGTTGTTGAAATCTTTCCTGAATCTAGTTTTTGTGTAGCCTGGTAGTTGCAGAAGGGTACTTTTTAAGCTTGAAGTTCTTCCTTTGTAGCCCCATTTGAATACCTTCAAGAAGAGCTCCTGACCAACCCTGGTGAGGCTGATAGAATACTTGAGGTTATTGTGGTCTTCAAGACGAAGTCCTGAAGAGTTTAAGGATGTCCCCATCTCGGAGTTATGAGAAACAGTCTGTGGGAGGAATGAAGGTTGATAATTACAATCATAATGAAAACATTTTAACAGTAAACCCATTAGGCAAATTATATTCTTTCAGCCTTACTTGAAACTAATGACATAAGCTATCAATTGACCATGAAAGATGAACAAATATGACCATTAGAAATGACACTTTGCCAGAGGTGCTTTGGTGTTGAAAACTTGAAATCAAAAGGCAACTGTTGATTAAAATAAACAATTTATGACGGGTGAAATTCAGTTTTTAAAATCATGAATTGTTAATAAAAGTTAATGACAATACAATCAACTCATAAAAATTTTCCCTAATTTGATATTTGTGTTCATGAAACTTTTAGCAATCTTCTTTGTTCAAAACGAAAAGTTTAGAGAGAGAGAGAGAGAGAGAGAGAGAGAGAGAGAGAGAGAGAGAGAGAGAGAGAGAGAGAGAGAGAGAGAGAGAGA
>NC_090761.1:16594437-16601937 GCF_036898095.1 Palaemon carinicauda
ACTGTCAAATCTTCCATCAGAATCGAATGTTCCGTTTATTAGATATGAAATTAAAAAATATTCATATATATATATATATATATATATATATATATAAATATATATATCCATATATATGTATATATACATACATACATATATATATATATATATATATATATATATATATATATATATATATATATATACATATATATATATATATATTTAACATTTAACGCAGTGTTCTACTTAAAAGGCCAGCCTTTCTAGTATCGCCTGATTCATACAAATCTTGTGATAGGAATATGTTACACTTGTTTCAATTCGTCCCATACGCTCACTAACAGACGTAAAACTCACTAATATAAAAATTAATTTATAATAAAAAAAAACACACAGATATATGTATAAATGAAAGAATGAATGTACAAAATCACTATCAAACTACGAAATTCATCAAAACTTACAGTACAGACACAGAATGTCGACCACCTAACTATAAACAACTGTCGGTAATGTTTCACTGTCGCCAATTCCAATGAGTTTCTGCAGGTATGAACGCACAGGGACAGGCTCCATAGGACAGCTTTTGAACAGCTCGTTGCAGTCGGAACCTTGGTTGCCGTCTTCTGCTGCTTTCAGGAACACAGTCAACTCGTCATCACCCTGAGGTCCAGTTGCAAGACTACGCCTGGGTCGACAGAGGTTTAGATTACCAGGGAGCAGAGTTGAAAATGATTATTACCTTAGGGAGACTAAACTTATTTCTAAACAAGTTGAGAATATCAGAGTTTATAGTGACGATTTAGTAATCAAAGTATTTTCATTTGTTTAATGTTTAAAAAGTCCGTTCATGAATGGCAGAAGTCAAAAGACTGTGACATTGCACTATCGAGCAGGACAATGCCCTATAACTGACTATAGTCCATTTCTTTTAGCGAGGCAGATTTGCACCGACTCGCAGCGGTGCCCTTTTAGCTCGGAAAAGTTTCCTGATCGCTGATTGGTTAGAATTATCTTGGCCAACCAATCAGCGATCAAGAAACTTTTCCGAGCTAAAAGGGTACCAAAAATGCAAAAATGCCTCGCTAAAAGAAATGGACTATATATATACATATGATCAGCGCCCAAGCTCTCTCTCTCCACTCAAGCTAGGACAAAGGAGGGCCAGGCAATGACTGCCGATGACTCAGCAAATAGACCTATAGGCTCCCCCAAACCTTGAAGATAGAACCATTATTTTACCCAAATTAGATGTTTGAGGTAAACCTGCCATTACCATTAACAAAGAACAGTGTTTTTCATTAGAGTCCCCTGAATAATCAAAATAAATAAAGATGTTGTTGTCAACATTTTTCTTATTTTTAAGAGAATAAAAACTTTGACATCAGGTCCTATTCCTGCTTACCTGACCACGGCTTCGTAAGTGTAAGTAATCTGCCACAGCCCAGGTAGTTCATGGTGGACCTGGCAAACTAATCTCGATTTGCAAGAGGGCTGCCATAGGTTGGGGTCCTGGATGTATTCTGTCTCAAGACTTCGGAACACTTCGTATACCTTCCACGAAAAAAATTATATTATTTTAAGATATACAAAAGAGGCAGTATGACAGTATCACATGCTCTTGTGCAATGCCATCTGAAAGAAAGAGACGTATGCAGTGGGAAAGGAAAAAACGGCAAGGTCTAGTCTCGAGGGAAGCAATTAACCTACTTATTGATGATAGTAGATTATAAGACATGGCAAATAAAGCAGAAAGAGATATCAAAACTTGGCAGAACAACGACAGAAACACTGTACTGTGTAATGCAAGAATTACTCGGGGTTACCAAGTAAATAGTACACCAAAATTTTAACTGTGCTCCATAAGGCACTAGAAGAGTTGGAAGACCCAGGCCTACATGGCTGAGGATTATGAAGCGTGAAGTAGGAGATGATGAATGAAGCAGTATTGATTTAAAAGCTCAAGACAGAGACGACAGGCGAAATCTAACCGAGGCCCTTTGCGTCAATAGGCGAAGGAGGAGATGATGCTGATGATGATAGGCGAGTAAATGTGTAGATTTGGCTTCATAGGAGAAGAAAGATTTACTCCAAGTACAAAAGCAAAGTCACCTAAGAACATTAAGGTGGGGAGGGAGGCCGAAGCAAGCTCGCCGTAGGGAGAAAATGGATTGAGAGAAGCAAAGGTAGAGTTAATGATGGGATTCATAGCTTTTTTATTGATTGGATTCATAGCTTTTTATTGATTGAATTCATAGCTTTTTATTGATTAGATTCATAGCTTTTTTATTGATTGGATTCATAGCTTTTTTATTGATTGGATTCATAGCTTTTTTATTCAATCCTATCAATGAATGAAAAATATACAAACCTTCCTTATGTGAAAGGGAGATTTAAAACACAAATACATAATACATAACGCTAACATATTGGTTTAATAAGTGGGTTGAAGGGAAAACAATAACAGTCTGACTTTTGTAACCTCCATACGACAAGTTTGATTGACCTGAACACCCAAAACTTTGATAGAAGTCATAATCCGAATTTCGTTGAGAAAAACAAACGGGAGAAATAGCAAAGAAAGTCAAGACTGTGCTTTTAAGTTATTGATTCCGACAGACTAACAAGACTTAGGTTTAAATACGGTGACAAAGCAAATTGAAATTAAATAAAAACATAGAAATGGATTGTAGGTGAAGGAATAAAGCTTATGAAGGGTTGAATTGTCGGGGGAAAAAGAATAAAATGATCTTTTAATCGGGTAGTTGAATCGGTAGAACTTCAAAAGTTCAAACTTGCAGCAAATGTTTTTATGTTGAACAGGCTGACATAAGTCTCTTTTATAGTTCATATATGAGAGATCTGTTTTAATGATGACATTTCTTGAAATATTCTATTTTAATTGTTTAATACTTTAATACTTTTAATTTAGTTTATTTATTTCCTTATTTCCTATCCTCACTGGGCTATTTTCCCTGATGGAGACCTTAGGCTTATAGCATCCTGCTTTTCCAAGTAGGATTGTAGCTTAGCTAATAATAATAATAATAATAATAATAATAATAATAAACTGCAGGTGTGAGAGGAGAGGGGATAATTTTGAAGAAAAGAGTAGACGTTACCATGCACAGAACATGAAGTTATTGGGTTATTTAAAAAAAGAGTACAGTGATAAGCAGAAAATTTTACTACTAACAGAACCTTACACATAACTGTTAAAGGTTTTGGTATCACTGGTATGAACGTTTAACTGGGCTCCACAAGGCATTAGAAGAGTTGGAAGACCCAGACCCAGGGGATGATGATGATATTTGAAGTGCCGTAAGGAATACTCTAAGGTCACACAAAGATGGACCAAAATCAGTGATATAGAAAAGGAAGTCCTAACTTGATCAGGCCATAATAAAAAATAGTTCAATTAAAGGTGTTTAAATGATGGGAGTCAAACAAAATTTCCATTACTTTAGCGAAAGTGGAAGTTAAAAGAATGAGATAGTTGGAAGTATTAGAGTAGCCATCTATCTTTGAAATCGACTGAACCAGAACATATTTTTCAATGTAATCTTACAAACCTGATTTGACAGGATAGAAGGTTTGCAAAGTATTACAACGGGTGCATTTGAAAACTCCTTAAGAGATCAAGCAGAAATACGATCTAGTCAAGTTGTTTAGTAGAGCTCTAGTTTGGGTCCAGACACATTACCCGGTGGGAGCCCTTGGGCTTATAGCATCCTACTTTTGCAACTAGGGTTGTAGCTTAGCTAATAATAATAATTGTCGCGAACGAAGTGAGTGACCTTATATGAAATGCCCTTTTTTTTTTTCAAGATATCTCACCCAACACGTAGCCCCGTCATTCCCTAACCATAGATTTCGGAGGGGGGGGGGGGGGAAGAAGCATCTCCTATAACAATGAAAATATTTAGATGAAATTTTAAGGGATTATTTGGATGTATATAAGCTTTGTTTCAGCCAATTTATATGTTTATATTCATGACCTGGCTGTCACTTTTGCTCCTAGGAGATGATTTTAGCTAAAAAATCAGTGAGGAGTCGCAAACTACTCCTAGAGTTTTAAAGATATCCAAATGATTTTCACAGAGTTTGATGAGTGTTATGTAAATTACATTCATATCAATTTTCGTATTGATTCTTGCCATAGATATCCGCGAGAGGGCAATTTTCGGAGGCGCCGTAAATTACATGTAGAATGTTTTACATATCTAAATGAAATTTTCAGGGATTTAAGAGATGGATATTTACTTTGTCCATACCAATGTTTATGTTGATATCTTCCATGGAAAAGTCACAGTAAACGTTTATTTCAGTATGGGTTAAATGATTATTTTTGGCGGTGGAGTAAATTGTTCCTAGAATAATTCACAAATCCAAAAGAAAATTTCAGGGATTGATGGGAAACAAAGTTTCTCTGTTCCTGCCAAATACCATGGTAATATATGCAATTTAAAAGACACAGCTATCATGTGGCCTTCTTAGATATGATGTTAAATGTAGCAACATTACAGTGAACTGCGTGATGGTGAGCGACATCAACGAGGGACAGTGCCGATCTCATAAAAAATATCCGCCCCGAATTCAGCTAATAATAATAATAATAATAATAATAATAATAATAATAATAATAATAATAATAATAATAATAATAATAATAATAATAATAAAGGGTGAGTGACCAAATATCCATTCAAATAATTCTCTCGTAAAGGAAATAGGTATAAACATGAAAATAATGAAATCAAACTGAATATGGAAGAAACATGCACGTGTTCAACAAAGGTAAAGCAATACTTACTTGGTAAAGCAAACCAACAATGTGACTTCATTAGTAGAAAAGAAATTTATAAACTGCGCACAAAATGGGATTATCTGATTGCTTAAGTTATTATCATTTTTTTATAACACCTTTAATAGAATTTGGGATAATTATACACTGATTGTCAGACAAATATACATGATAACCAGTTAACTCAAAATCACGATCCCCATCCAGTAAAATTAATGACGAACTAAAAAATCCTTATATCTTAGATATATACAAAATACAGTTATAAGAAAATAATGATTACCAACTCATAAGAAAACCGAACAAAGCAATCATATGGCAGACAATGTATTACCTTCAACAAAAATGAAGATGATCTCTCTGTATATTTTGCCATCAATTACATCAAATATAAATATGCACAATGTGCGAAATGCATACATACCTCCCCAATCGCCTTCTGCTTCTCTGAATCTATCACATCATCCGGAACAGAATCTGAAATGAGCTTGATGAGTCTGGCTGTCACAACGGGCGTGGGATACCACACGAAGTTGAAGTAGAAGAGTGCCAAGGCGAGGGCCACGACCAGCATGCCCCCGCGCACCGTCACCGAGGACGTCAGCGGGTTTACGTCCGACAGTCGATCTAGAATTCCGTAATCATAATCGACATCACTTGC
This sequence comes from Palaemon carinicauda, assembly GCF_036898095.1. Taxonomy (NCBI): domain Eukaryota; kingdom Metazoa; phylum Arthropoda; class Malacostraca; order Decapoda; family Palaemonidae; genus Palaemon; species Palaemon carinicauda. The sequence continues at coordinate 16,599,888 of NC_090761.1, forward strand.
TTCCGAGACGGAATTCCAATGGGGTTGTGGGCGTTTGATTCCAGAGGGATTCATGGGCCTTTGGTGAAGGGGAGGAGGAGATGGAGGAGGTGCACTTTGGGCGTTCGGAGAATTTGCACTTGAACCCTGATTGCCATAAGGTCTTTTTTGCCAATTTGGTCTAATCCCGGAGTTAGGACGGAATCTGTTATTAAGCGGACGGTTGTAGCTGTTTTGAGGGGGGCTTTGAACCCTGTTGGGTAAAGCAGATGGATAGTCAGAGTCGTGTTCCGTCATATCGAAGAGATGTGCATCCCACGGGTCATTAGAGTTGCTCTCGTGGTACTCTGGTCTATGAGCCTGTTGCCTTCGAAAAGGTCGACGTCTGTTTAGATAGACCTTTCTTCTGTTTGCCTGCGGTCTGATTTTATTCCTGATAAATTCTAAAGAATTATCAAAAAAGGAATTCTGATTGGTGCCGAAGTGCGTGTGGTGATCTTCAACAGACAGAGCTTCATCGTAATCATACATTGGCGGAGTACTCAGGATAATTGTCTGTTCTCCGCTGTTGAGAAAATGGTTGGGTCTTTTATTCCTTCTGTGTTTCTTGAGTGCTGGTCTAGGTATTGGATATGAGTGGTGAGCGTGTTTGTCGTCGGTTATCTGAGTATCATAGTCATAATCTTCTTGGGAGTTACTGGAATGCCATGCTGGATATCTCGGTATACTGTTCATGCTTGGAAACCTCGGGCCCTTAGAACCCTGAGGGGAGTGAGTAGCTACGAAAGAGTCCAAGTTTTCAAGGATGCCGTTTTGCCAAGAATTTTGAGGTTTCCTAAACCGATTTGGTTTTTGGAGAGGCTGGGGTATTTGGTAAGCTTCTTCACTGTGATCTTTAATCGGCATGTTTCCGTGACTATGATACTGTTGGTGCGGGTGCCTTAGCCCATTACTGCCGAGACGTTCATAGCTACCATCGGAATCTTTTACGTGAGTATAAAGTCTTTCAGGATGAAAGAGATGGGGACGTTCCGTGACCCCTGGATGCCGCCCATACTGAGGGATCGCTGTAGTAGGGTAAGTGGGAGCTGTCGGTGCTGGATTAGTTGTTTGCGTCGTTCTCTCGTTCACAGCTCCTACGAGGTCATCGGGAAGTTGGATTGGAAGCATTTTCCAAGCAGAGGCATCTATCTCATAGTCCTTGCTAGACTCTCCGTAATAGAAGCCGTAGGATGCAGGCGCCGAGGTCACTGTCGAAGGAACGGCTTGTCTGTACGGTTTGGGCGATGGACGCCAATATTCATAAGGAAAATCCGTTTGTACTACCAGGTGCTTGGATCCAGGTACTCGAGTAGGGTGGCTGTGGGGCTGGCAGGTTGCAGTCAGCAGCAGCATTGCTAAAAGAACCAAGTCCTCCCAAGGGAAAAGGAGATATCTTCTTAACTCTCTGTTGACCATTTCTGGAAAGAAGAAACAATATTATGTGACTATAGATACGGAAATAAAAAGGAATATTATTATTTTTTTTTTTTTTTTTGAGGTGGACATATCCTTTATATCCTTTGTACTTCTGTACAAGCCTACATCGTCGGATAGAGGATGGACTTAGTTGGAAGGACCAAGTGGTTAAACTATGGGAGGTGAAGAACAAAAGGAGTTGATACATTTCAAGGTTTATAATTTTACACGACTGGATTTGTAAATTACCCAAACAAAATCTTACAAAAAATAATTTCTCACTGACTTTTGCAAAATAAAAGACATGGTTGAATAAAGTTATTACAATGGAAACAATTTCGTATATGCGAGGTTAAAGGTCATATAAATTGAAAACAAAAACAAATTATTATTATTATTATTATTATTATCATTATTATTATTATTACAAGCTAAGCTACAACCCTAGTTGGAGAAACAGGATGCTATAAGCTCAAGGGCTCCAACAGAGAAAAATAGCCTAGTAAGGAAAGGAAACATGGAAATAAATAAATTATAAGAGAAGTAATGAACATTCAAAATAAAATATTCTAATAATAGTAAATACATTGAATTAGATCTTTCTTATATAAAT
>NC_090761.1:16614437-16616937 GCF_036898095.1 Palaemon carinicauda
TAGCACTTTGCCTAATAATGGTGTAAAAACAAGGTATTCATGAACAACAGGTTGTTCAAACGAACTGAAAAATCAATTAAAGAATTATTTCATTTATACACCTAGTTATGGCTTAAAGAAAAAGTTAAAAGTCGCTCACAAATATATTAATGAAATCTACTGCTTTGGTGGACACAACGTTCGACAAACCTAACATGGTTAAATTAATGACTGAACAACAACGACTTTGCTTCCGACTTTTATTTTATCAAATGATTACATGTTTAAAGGATTTAAAGGCAGATCATGAAGGGCAGAGGCAAGGGGAAGTGACATTACCCTTGCAAGCAGGACAATGCCTTAGAGACTGACCATATATACATATGTTCAGCGGCCATGCCCCCTCTCAAACTAGGACCAAGAAGGGCCAGGCAATGGCTGCTGATGACTCAGCAGATAGACCTGTAGGCTCCCTCAAACATCTCATCCTTAGCTCACAAGGATGGCGAGGTTGTAGCGTCCAAAGGAACTTAACGAGTTTGAGCGGGACTCAGACCCCAGTCTGGCGATAACCAGTCAGGAACGTTACCAAATAGGCCACCACAACCTTAAATCTTAGTAAATATAGACATTCCAAAATCCCTTCACAAAACTTCCTATCACACAGCATCTGCATGCAATATAATTCTTCACATATTTCAAAGTTTTAAAGGTCAGTCATGAAAGGCAGAGGCAAGGGACAGTGACTATATGCTAGAGACTGAGCATATATCCATATGATCAGTGCCCAAACCCCCTCTCCATCAAAGCTAGGACCAGGAAAGGCCAGGCAATGGCTTCTGATGACTCAGCAGGCTGACCTATAGGCTCCCCCGAAATCTTCATCCTTAGTTTACAAGGATGGTGAGGTTGCACACACTATAAGGAACTTTATCTTCACAATTTTCTCCTTACACTAATTTCAGATAAATCATTGTTGATATTTAGCAAATACAAGTCTAGATCCAGGAGATGAGGGCGGTGCAAAGAAAACAGCATTATCTGCATAGGTAACAAGCTTGTTTTTAAGGTCAAGATCCAAATTCGAATGAAACATATAAACTAATGGACAAAGATTCCCATTCTAAAGAACACCAGATTTTACAGGTCTCTTTTTACACTGGTGCCCATCTAGAGTTATTCTTTGTAATGCATTAGTTAAGAATCCATTAATAATAGCAAGAAATTGTCCACCAACTCCCATCCGTCTAAGTTTAAAAACAAGGGACTCGTGAATAACATGGTCTAGAGCAACATTAGTCAAGACCAACGATACATATTTCAGGACTAGAATCTATGGATTTCCGAATGTCTCTAGGGAACAGATGATTGCTCTACGTACAAGCGTTTATACGTTTAAGAAGGTGTTATAAAACTATAGAAATTGAATAGAACTAGTGGCAACATAACCACATTTTCCAAATGGAGTAACATAAAAATCTCAACAGATGAAAAAAAACATCTGTCAAACCTACTGATAATTTAGGAGCTAAGCAACCAGGTGTCTTAAAATACGAAAAGGGAAAAATACCAATTGAGCCTACACCTAGATAGGTATCATGGTAAAATAAAAGTTTTTTTTTTTTTCATTTATAGGAAGCCTAAATCTAAACGACTCAATTTAGTCTCAGAAAAAAACAAGAATGAGAAAGGTTGAGTTTCTAAGCTTACTGTCAAGTGAATCAGCCCAAAGGTTTGCTCTTCTAACTGGCCACGAGGACAAAACAAGATGGCTTACGAAAAGATGAAATAATCAATTGTACATCAATAAATACAAATTTCCAGATAGCCCACCAAATATATTCCTGAGCTATACCATAAAGTTTCTTTTAGGGTTCAAATGGTATTCTTTTTTTTTTACATGGGGCATAGAAACACGCTCAGAAGTCTCAGTTAAAGAACCAAAAGTACTAGTTATAACGCATAGGGTAACAAAATCAATCACCAAACTTGAGCGTGGTCATATTATAAGTTGGTTACAGCATAGTCAGATTCACAAGTAAAGTCTAATGCTCATAAGAGATGGGGTTCAGCTAGAGAAACGGAGAACATTCTCTCTCAAATGGAAGCGCTGAAATCACCAAAAATCGTAAAAGAAGCCCTTCTATCATCTTGCATCTTGGTAAGGATAATGAAAAGAAAATAACAATGGGTATCATCTAAGTCTATTTTGAGATAGGTGGAATAAAAAAAAAAAGTGGTTAAGACTGCCATAAACCCTAATGATTTGGACTTCATTGTTCATAAGACTCTATAAGAAATTTAGGTGTGGATTAAATCTTGATTTGATAGTCGATTGTAGACTACGGAAAAAAAATATATTACAAGGTTTAAAAGAAAATTAAATATGGGAATACGAATCTTGAAAGAGGTGTCTAAAGGAATAATCGTTTTACATGATAACAGATCGCATAAAAAAACTATCTGGGATTGAGCCAAGAGAGACAATGAAGAGTTGTTGTGGCCTGATTGGTAACGTCTC
>NC_090761.1:16621937-16626937 GCF_036898095.1 Palaemon carinicauda
TGCTGAGATAACTGTGTAAAGTTTAGTATGAAATTGGATATTTGTATCAGTTCACTTTAAGATGTCATACGGAATGGTCATCCGACCAAACCAGCTATACTCCTGTGATGGAGATGTTAACACTGTTCTTAAAGAATAAACTATTTTAAAGTTAACTTACTTAGACTTTACTTGAAGATGTAACATACTAAATCTAATCTATAACACATTTAAGATGACATTTGAAGAGAACCCAAACGTGTGTTAACAACAGTAGCACACCAATAAATTTATAGAGAATAATATTACGGAATAGGAGTGAAGATTGTTGTACAACAAAATTTATGCACCTAAGAAAACGATTTGCATTGGAAATTTTATTGTATTCTTTTATAAAAATAGAAAAGTAATTCATAGATGTATGAGCGACCAGACAAATAAAAAAAAATAGCAACATTTCACATAGAAATGATAATAAACGACCCTATTATAAACAATAGCAAGGTATTGATAAAGTATAACAATGAGACGAAACTTAACAAAAATGCCTATCAACAATAACGATTCAAAGGCCGATGGGATGAGTTTCTTATTACTCTGCCATAGATCAGGTTTACTGAAACCATCATAAACATCTCCCAAGCCCGCAAAGGGCTTCGGTTAGATTCCGACATCCGTGTCTATATTGAACTTTTAATTCAATATTTCTCCATTCACCATCTCCTACTTCATGCTTCATAGTCCTCAGCCATGTAGGCCTGGGTATTCTAACTCATCTAGTGCCTTTTGGAACCTAGTAGAAAGTTTGGAGAGGACGAAGAGCATGCCCAAACCATCTCCATCTACCTCTCACCATGATCTCATCCACATATGGTACTCGAGCAATTTCTCTTATAGTTTCATTTCCAATCCTATCCTGCCATTTAACTCTCAATATCCCTTTGAGGGCTTTACTGTTACCAAGGAAAACGGAAGTGAGTAGAGAATTCCTAAGATCAGAGACGCTGAAACTGAGCACTTTCAGAATTACTACTCATCACGGGTACAAGTAAAGTAATATAAATCAAGATAATGATAAACGTATCGTCAAAGTAAGCGATGGTCCTAGATTGGGCTTTAATCTTTAACCATGGACCCGAAACTGTATTGGAGGGGAAGTAGCGATGGGAACAATTATGTACATTTTCACAATTTGAGCTGAGCTTACTTGTGTGGAAGTATCTCTCTGTCTAGCTATGAATATATACTACACACACACAAACACACACACACACACACATATATATATATATATATATATATATATATATACTGTATACATATATATATATATACTGTATATATATATATATATATATATATATATATATGTGTGTGTGTGTGTGTGTGTATGTGCTGTATGTGTGTATGTGAGTAGAGAAAACTCACTGGAATACGTTAGACTTTTAAAAACGGGAAAAGGGATATATAATTTTTCTTGAGGTTATTGCATGTATATATACACATACAGTATATATATATATATATATATATATATATATATATATATATATACATATACTGCATATATATATATATATATATATATATATATATGTATGTATATATACAATATCTCTCTCTCTCCGGAGCTCCTTTTCCTGTTCCTCGCCATTTACACAAGTACAAGAGTCTCTCTCTCTCTCTCTCTCTCTCTCTCTCTCTCTCTCTCTCTCTCTCTCTCACCACAATCCCTGCTACGTTGCGTGTTGTAGCCCAGGGAAGCATTCCAATGACATCTGCCTTTTTTTTTTCAGAGCACCGTAACGCCATCTGTTCACTCTCTTCGTTTTCATATTCTTCATCATCTCTTCAGGATGATGATAATGGTTTACAATTTCCTCTGCACTTCCAGTCTGGTCTGCGATGACATTATCATAATAACACAAAATTAGGAATAACCCGCTCGGTTTTTTCTTTTCCTAAAATAACGGAAGTTTTCCTCTTCCTCCTAGTTGGGGTCAGACAGCGCAGCTAGGATAGGATTTCCATGTTCGTCGGCTCCTTTGGTACCATATTTATATCGTATGTTTATTACATATTTTACTAATCATATCATAATACATATATACACACATATGAATAGACACATATATATTATTATAAATATATTATACAGTATATATATGTATATATATATATATATATATATATATATATATATATATATATATATATATATATTATACCTGTATAAATATATATGCACTGTATTTTTGTATGTGCATATATATATATATATATATGTATATATATATATATATATATATATACCTGTATAAATATATATACACTGTATTTTTGTATGTGCATATATATATATATATATATATAGAGAGAGAGAGAGAGAGAGAGAGAGAGAGAGAGAGAGAGAGAGAGAGAGAGAGAGAGAGAGAGAGAGAGAATATGCACACAAGCATATACATATACACATTTGTTTATATATACATGTGTATATATATGCAGCATAGATTAGACATTATAAATAAATATCAAATAACATGTTCGTTGGTGAGCATATGTTACGTAGCATTATTAAATTAAGCTGAGTATTCTGCAAGTCTAGTTTTTACGACAGAAACTAAAGCAATAATAGATAATAATGCTGAAATAATGTTGGGTACCGAATAAATCAAATGCACAATGAGTGATATAAGAGTGATAGGTTACCTTTCAGAAAATTCTAGTGTCTATTATAGATCTAGTGTCTATTATAGAAGAAGTCCCTTTTTCAACCTACCCTACCTCTTGATGCAACGAGGCTAATTAAGATTCATGTTTTTTTTTTTTTTCCCAATCAAGAAGCTCAAAATATCAAGTAACACAATCTCATGAGTGGTGGGGGAATTTCAAAGGTTGGAAAGCGTGAAAACATGAGTATCCGATCTTCTGAGATGAAAGGACAAAGTTTTAGGAGTAATATCTTAACTCAGAACGGGGCGCAAGACATTGAGAGATGAGAGGGTTGGAGTGTAATCGTAAGAAGAAGAATTAAAAAAAAAAAAAAAATTGACAGATTTTAATCTTCAACGGATACAGAGTTTCTGCGAAGAAAGTATTATTATTATTATTATTATTATTATTATTATTATTATTATTATTATTATTACTAGCTAGGCTACAACCATAGTTGAAAAAGCTGGAAGCTATAAGCCCAAGGGCTCAAGCAGGGAAAATTAGCCCAGTGAGGTAAGAAAAGAAGGAAATAAATAAACTATAAGAGAAGGGATGAACAACTAATATAGAATATTTTAAGAACAGCAACATCAAAATAAATCTTTCATATATATAAACTATAAAAACGTAAAAAAAAAAACAAGAAAAAAAACAAGAGAAAGATAAATAAATAGAACAATATCACTGGATTTCTCTTCCTGTTGGGAAATTACAAGTCAAACAACCTGGCGCCGACACTTTCCTACACCAATTAAGTCCAAATTTATCCAAAGCAATCATCTGTGAAGCGGAAAAAGTTTTAACAGAACATTTCTTTTAAATCTCTCATAAAAGTGAAGAAAACATAACTACGGCAATCAGTTTAGTGTTGGTCTTCCCTTTATCAAGATGTAAAAGTACTCGAGCGAGTATAATTATAATTAATGACGCCATCTTTTCCTATTGGATCAACTAGAGTAATCATTTACAAGCCTCCCGGATGTGGCTGAGATTCCCCTAAAAATCTATTGAGGAAATAGAAAAAAAGAAACTATAATTGTTAGGTTGCATTCAGTTTTCGTAAATCAAATGCTATGAAATTATAGCAGCAAGATTGTTAATCGATTTTCTGTCATTCGTTTTAACGGGACTTCATATCATATTTTTGATTGAGCTTATAATCTTTTTAATATACTTCTTACAGGACTTAAATTATACTTATTTTATAAAAGCTAAACTATTCACTGGAATAGAGGTTATCGGGGTAGCATTTGCTATATTATCATTATCATTACAAGCCAAGCTACAACCCTAGGTAGAAAAGCAAGATGCTATAAGCAAGGGCTCCAACAGGGAAAAATAGACCAGTGAGGAAAGGAAGCAAGGAAATATATTATCCACAAGAGAAGTAATAAACAAACAAAATAAATTATTTTAAGAACAGTAACTACATTAAATTACATATTCCATATATAAAAATCATTAACACTTAAAAATAAAACAGAGGAAGAAAAGTGAGGTAGAACAGCGAGCCCGAGTGTACCATCAATTATGTTCCTTAAAGCATTTAAAATGACAATGCATCACGATTTAAAAAAAATACAACATAAAAACTATTGCTACAAGAGATCGTTTTGTTCAATATTATTTCCTATTCACTATACTTTATCTCCTTTTCATCTTTCTTCATCATTGCAGTTTTGTTTATCGTTGTTATGATAAGTTATGTTGTTGCTTTTCTTGTTTATAGATTTTATCATTGTAGACCGATCTGAAGGCAATAAAGACAAGAAAAGAATACGGGTTGCGAGAACCAAGAAAAGATAAGGAAATAAAATAATTCCCTTTCTTCTTTTTATGAAGAATTACAAATTTATACCCAAGAAACCAGAAAGAGAACAAAAGCGTAAACACACACATCCCTTCAGTTTTGAAGTCCAAAAGGAGAGTCATCAATTTTTTTTTCTTTTTTTATCTTTTATTATGCAATAAATATCTACAATCTTATAATTTCTAACATATATACTTCATAGTATATTTGCATAAATATTTTCTTTATTTTACATATACTGTATCTACAATTGAAATTCTTACTATTTATCTAAATATGTTTTTAAATAAAAAATATATCGACGTGAATATTTTTTCAATAGAAGTTTTAAATCCCATTTTATCTACATTAAACGTATTCCCAAAGGATAATTCTTTAAGGATAAATTATTCTGGGACGTTGGCCTTTACCAAGATTTCCTAAAATCATCAAACATCAAAGATATAAATATTTCCTGAAAAAAAAAAATTCCTTTGAGTGTCAAACTGTCAGTAGA
>NC_090761.1:16634437-16644437 GCF_036898095.1 Palaemon carinicauda
CCATGAATGCCAGAGGCAAGGGACACTCACATTGCCCTAGCAAGCAGGACAATGCCCTAGAGACTAACCATATACACATATGGTCAGCACTCAAGCCCCTTCTCCACCCAAGCTAGGACCAAGGAGGGTCAGGCAATACCTGCTGATGACTCAGCAAATATAGGCACCCCCAAATCCTTCATCCTTAGCTCACAAGGATGGTGAGGTTGCAGCGACCAAAGGCATCTACGAGTTTGAGCGGGACTCGAACCCAAGTTTGGCGGTCACCAGTCAGGGACGTTGCCCATAGTACTTTTCCCGTTTTCAGGAGAAACTCGGTCCAGGATTAGTCAATATTATCAATTGACCTTTATGTTTATAAAATAGGTTGCATAAACGTAATTTCATTAGCGATTTATCATCCTGAAGACAATTTTTGTTTTACACTTTCATTATAAACTTTTAGTTTGTTACATGCTGCATATATGTATTTTGTTATTTTGGTGTATGTTATTTCTATAGTTTGTTGCTTTCTATTTCTGTTAACTTTAGTTTGCCATTTTCAGCTTCAACTGTTTCTCGTTTCCTATTTTCGTGTTTGTCGTTTGTTGCTCTCTTCGCCTATGGCTCTACGTCCTTCGATATTGCTCCTTTATACTGGTATGTGCTTATAGTTTGTTGTTTTCCACTTTTACTGTTTGTGACTTTATACTTCTAAGTAATTTTGCAGTTTGTTGCTTTTTAATCATACTAAATATATCCAAACTTTGATACATTCAGTTTCTGCTGATTTCAATCGCTCTGACATTTTTCTCCAAATTGGTCCCATTTTAATTCGTTTTACATCAACAGTTTGTTACATCATTGAATCTACTTTCACATTTTCTTTTTACAATCTTCTACGTTCATACTAAGTTTTCCACCATAGGCGCTATAGTTCTGTTTATCTCTACATATATCTTCATCTAACCCACATTACCAAAAAGAATTTTTCCTTCACCATACCTGTACTTTATAATAATTGGACAACCTTTAATGAGTAATTATTTGCATAGTTAGTGGGACGGTTAGCTCAAGCAAAGTAGCTCAATTGGGAGAACCAGGCAGTAATTGGTCGTTTGCTTAATTAGCACCTTACCAAAATTGCCCTGCAATTGGAGAATTGTGTCACAAAGCCACCTAATGATATGTTTCGCAGAGTTTATCATTTAAGTTTTTTTTACCATAATTAGTGTTTTTATTTTGGGTGTATTCTGAAATTCTTTATTTAACGTACAAACGCAACATCTGTATATTTATGTACCTTGAGCTTCCAGGATCTTTTCTATTTGGAGGGTGATTTTGTTTTCTTGTAATATTAGATATTATATTTCTCTCCATACATCGTATAAAATTATTATGAATATATACGTACGTATTTATATTTATTAACAAATTTTTATGTTTGTATGCATGATAATATTGGAAGGGGCACTAATAACCAGCCAAGCTAAAGATAGGCCGAGAATCTGCTTGCCTTGCCTTCTATATTATCACTATTATTATCAATTGCTAAGCTACAACCCTAGTTGGAAAAGCAGGATGGTATAAGCCCAGAGGCCCCAACAGGGAAAATAGCCCAGTGAGGAAACAAGGAAAAATAAAATATTTCAAGAGCAGTAACATTAAAATAAATATTTATATAAACTATAAAAAAAATAAAAAAAAAAAGAGGAAAGGAAATAAGATAGAATAGTATGCCCGAGTGTACCCTCAAGCAAGAGAACTCTAGCCCAAGACAGTGGAAGGCCATGGTACAGAGGCTATGGCACCACCCAAGACTAGAGAACAATGGTTTGAATTTTGAACCTAGAAGAGCTGCTTACCATAGCTAAAGTCTCATCTACCCTTACCAAGAGGAAAGGAGCCATTGAACAATTACAGTGCAATATCCCCTTGTGTGAAGAAGAATTATTTGGCAACCTTAGTGTTATCAGGTGTATGAGGACAGAGGAGAATATGTAAAGAATATGCCAGACTATTCGGTGTGTGTATAGGAAAAGGGAAAATGAACTGTAACCAGAGAGGATCCAATGTAGTACTGTCTGGCCAGTCAAAGGACCCCATAACTCCCGAGCGGTAGTATCTCAACGGGTGGCTGGTGCCCTGTCCATCCTACAGGTACTTATGATTAACTTGAAATATTTGCATAAAAAAATCCCTTTATCACCAAGTAAATATTCTAGTCGGACTAAAATGGGGTTTGTCTACCAAATTGCAAACTAGGGAACAGAGGATTACCTTCAGTAAACCTAATAAAACCTTTGTCCAAAAGACGTTCAAAAACTTTGGATTAATCAATGCAGATTTTATACCAAAGCTTTTCTTATTCCGACTGAGTCTCACAACAATTTCTTTTTATATAGTTTCTGTCTGGTGCTATTTTATGTAAAGAAATTTTGAGTGAAGCTCTCGTTCTCTATCCTGGAAAGGTTAGAAGTGATCTTGTTATGCTACAAAAATAATAAAGTCTACTTTTGTTATGTTGTGGAGGTTAATATTTTATTTGGATGGCTCATTAATCTTTTATTTGGATGGTTCATCAGTCTTTTATATGGATGGTTCATTAATCTTTTATTTGGATGGTTCATCAGCCTTTTATATGGATGGTTCATTAATCTTTTATTTGAATGGTTCATCAGTCTTTTATATGGATGGTTCATTAATCTTTTATTTGAATGGTTCATCAGTCTTTTATATGGATGGCTCATTAATCTTTTATTTGGATGGTTCGTCGATCTTTATATGGATGGCTCATAAATCTCTTATTTTGATGACTCATTAATCTTTTATCTTATGAGCCAACGAATGATTAAACCAATGCCGATTTGTTCTCAATCTCTTACACAATCTAATTTGCATTTTTATATTCTCACCTTATTTTCAATTTCTTCATGGGAAGGGGAAGAAAGAGAAGACAATGGATTGACGAACTAAGAAAGTTTGCAAGAGTGGACTGGCATAGAAATACCATAAACAGACCCAAGTGGAATGATAAGTCTGAGGCATTTGTTCTGCAGTGGACTAGTAACGGCTGATGATGATGATGATGATCATGGTGATGACATAGAAACGGAAATAAAATGATTAAATTCGATTAAATTGGATCATTGCATGAAATCTTGTCTATAAAATATCCTTTCATAAACATTTCACCTCTTCCATTAGCATAATATGAAAGGTAAAAAAACAGTTTAAAGCTTTCATATACAACTTTACTAAGGGAATAAAGTATATTATTTGCCGAGGAGTTTAATTTATGATAAACTATTCATGTAAAATTTAACAATCGATTAAAAATTTTGATTATGACATCTGAAAGGGCAATAAAATCTAATTTAGCTAATTTTATACCCTACTTAATTGAATCAGAAATAATTCTGTGTCAGATTTAGTATATTTAGAAGTGATAGAAATCCATGTCTAAATAGAATCATCTATTTCATATATCGAAAGCCTCTACACACCACTAAGAACATTCACTTTTACCTTCGCCAACGAAGCTGGAAGGCGGTTATGTTTTTCCCACTGTTTGTGTGTTTGTTTGTGTGTCTGTTTGTGAACAGCTTCATGACCACATTTTTTATCGTAAAGTAATAAGACTTACAGGGATTAACTATTATGTAAAAAGCTGGAGATGATTAAATTTTGGAAGGTCAACGTCAACGTCACAGTCAAGCAAAATGTCCAATTTATGTAATCAGGTATAAGTTTGGACATCGTTGTCACAAAGACTTCAAACTTGGTTCATATATGAGTGTATGAAAATCCACGCCAATTAATACGTGTTAAGGTCAAGGTCGAGCAAACGGTCCAGAAATAAGCTTCCCCGGTGGAGGTCTACGCTCTACTGAGTACCCCTATAGTTTCCTTAAGCATATGAAACTTAATATAAACACTAAAAAATCAAACCATTGTTCTCTAGTCTTGGGTAGTGTCATAACCTTTGCACCATGGCATTCCACTTTCTTGGGTTAGAGTTCTCTTGCTTGAGGGATATCTTTGGGCATGCTATTCTATCCTTTTTCTCCTCCTCTTGCTTTTTTTTGGAAGTTTTTATAGCTTATATGTGAAATATCTAATGCAATGTTGTTGCTTTTCTTAAAATATTCTATTTTAATTGTTCCTTCCTTCTCTTGTAGTTTATTTATTTCCTGTTTCCTTCCCTCACCGGGTTATTTTTCCCTGTTGGAGCCCTTGGGCTTATAGCATCCTGCTTTTCCAACAAGGGTTGTAGCTAAGCTTATAATAATAATAATAATAATAATAATAATAATAATAATAATAATAATAATAGTCAGAGGTACAAAATTGAACTTATAGATATTTAGAGGACGTCCTAATTTTTCTCACCATGCATTTTGAATTTTCAGTTGATGAAATTGATGATGAAAACAAAAGGTGATCGGAGGCCAAAAACTGTGGTGAGATTCATTCAGAATAAGAAAAACTTTGGTATAAAATCTGCAATGATTACAAGGCTATTCAGCACCAAATGCAACGAGAGCAAGCTCTGCTGTTGCACTAGAAAGGGACAGCTGGATAATATGGACAAAAGGAAGTAATTTTAAGTTCCCTACCGTACACTTACAGTGCATCGCTTGAGTTGTACTGATGGCACTACACCCCAACGGAGACAGAGACATAAAAGATTTTTTTTTCCCAATACAATTATGTTAACCATATAATTGAATCTAACCTTCGAATGACTAACTGAAACTCCAAAGTATCTCATGAAAGTAATTTATGTGCTTTAATTACTTGGAATTTTTAGAGATTGCTGTCAATGTCAAGATAGTCTGAGAAATGTCTCAGTTTATTTCTAGTCAATTATCTCTTGAACATGTGAAAGAGCTCAAGAAATCTTAATCATTTTTTCATAACCAATTAAAGAAAGTCTACAGGTTTAAGCCAAGATATACTACAACAAAGTAAAGACAGTTCCATTAAGAAACTCCTAAACTAAATAGCAAACACCAGGACTTCCAAATGATCTATTAAAGAATTAAATCGTTTCAATCCCAATTAAAAAAGCTCCAGAGGTGTAGACTAAGATATAAGACAACTAAGTAAAGGAAATTCCTTAAGAAACTCTTGAACTAAATTGCAAGCACTAGGAGGCTCAAAATATCTATTAAAGAATTAAATTGTTCCAAAGATTCAGATGAATAACGTCATTAATTGTTACGGGGATCTTTGATATCAATAATAAGAAATGTATAAATTATTATTAAAGCGAAAATTTTATTCATTTTCTGCCCATGTGAGAAAATGACATTTGCGATTATCAGTTTTCTTCACCTTTTTGATTTCATGATATATTACATTTTCACGTTTTTCCTCTTCAATAAAGTTCTATAAACTAAAACTTCATATATAGAATACTTGTTTAGTTATAATTATTCTAATTAGGTTGGGCTGGTCTATTGCTAACATCCCTGTCTGGTGATCGCCAGAGTGGGGTTCGAGTCCCCCTCAAACTAGTTATATCCTTTGGTCGCTGCAACCTCTCCATCTTTGTGAGCTAAGGATGGGATGTTTGGGGGCGCTATAGGTCTATCAGCTGAGTCATCAGCAGCCATTGCCTGGCCCTCCCTGGTCCTAGCTTGGATGGAGAGTGGGCTTGGCGATGATCATATATATATATATATATATATATATATATATATATATATATATATATATATGGTCAGTTTCAAGGGCATTTTCCTTCTTGATAGGGCAATGTTACTGTCTCTTGCCTATGCCGTTCATGAGGAGCCTTTAAACACAGTAAACTTTTCTTAATATCAAATCTTATTCTATGAATAGCATATCGTTATCTATATTCAAATCTTATGCAGTAATGAGTGACTTATTTTTTTATTTCATTCCACATTATGTTGAACAGCAGTTCATTTGAAAATTAAATCCAAGCAAACTAAAATTTCATTTATTTCGCTACTACATAATTAGTTCACATGCAGTTAATATTATTTATTTCCAAAATATCATCACTACATACCAACTTGATTTTGAACTCATACGGTAACGGATTACCGTAGCAAATTTGAACTGGGGACGATAATTATTGGCCCGTCGGGGATCGTTAGCCTACAAGTGAAATGCACGTGTTTCCCTGGATTCAAAGATACATAATAAGTCATATGAGATAATTTTGCTGTTCAAATTAGCCTAAGAAAATTTAAAAAACATATGTTTATTCATTTTTTTTTATCTCCACACATCTATTGTGATTACGCACGATAAAAAGGCTTATACGACCTTTTAATGATTATGCAATGTTGTTGTTATTATTATTATTATTATTATTATTATCTAAGCTACAACCCTAGTTGGAAAAACAGAATGCTATAAGCCCAAGGGCTCCAACAGAAAAAAAATAGCCCGGTGAGGAATTGAAATAAGGAAACAGCTAGAATAGTGTGTCCGAGTGTATCCTCAAACAAGAAATGTAATGAAGTAAAAAAGAAAAAAAAAAAGTAAAAAGCGAAATCCTGTGGTTAAGGAACTCGACCTCTGAACTCAGCTGTTCTCCCATCGAAAAAGATGGCGCCCAGCCAACAGCCCCAGAGCGTTTTTTAAACTGGATTATTTATTATTCAAGAGATACAGTTAGGTAAACATGACGCGTCCAGACCGCAGACAACAGGAAGTAACAGAAAGCAACATAATTACGTTTTGTCTTAAGCCTAATGGATAGCGGAGGTTTATTCAACATTGTGAGGGTGTTATGGAAACCGTTTTTTTTTTTCTGATGATTTGAACTTTAAATCATTAATTCATTTACGGGAATATTTTTTGTAAGATTATGCCGTTTCCCCTACAAGAAAAGAAAAAGAAAGAAAAAAAAGTTGCCATAACATTCAAACATTTAAAGTCCCTGTGTAAAAGAAAAAAAAAAGTTGCCATAACATTCAAACATTTAAAGACCCTCTGTACAAAACAAATGGTTGCAATAACATTCAAACATTTAAAGCCCTTGTGTACAAAAAAAAAAAAAAAGTTGCCATAACATTCAAACATTTAAAGCCCCTGTGTAGAAAACTTCCACTAAACTATAACCAATTCATATAGCTACACAGAAAGCTAATCAACAGCTTATCAAATACCCTTACACTCACTGCTGCTACTTTCTCCTCTTATCTTGCACACAATTTCTTACTTCTTGAATATAGATAAAGTCATCTACTTTCCAATACATTTTTGCACCATCCACCCAACTCTATAAGTCTTACACATATCCTTCTTACCACCACTTCTGAATTTTACACATTTTCACCAACCTTTTGTTCTCCATTCTTTCCACATGACCAACCTCAAAATACTCGTTTAAAGGTTAAAAGGCCGCTCATGAATGACAGAGTCAAGGGATAGTGACATTGCCCTAGCAAGCAGGACAATGCCCTAGAGACTGATCATATATAGCCTACATATGATCATGGCCCAAGCACCCTCTCCACCCAATCTAGGGGCAGGAAAAGCTATGCAATAGCTCCTGATGACTCAGCAGATAGACCTATACGCTCCCCCAAACCCCACCTCCTTAGCTCACAAGAATGGTGAAGTTGCAGCGACCAAAGAAACTAACGAGTTTATACGTGACTCGAACCCCAGTCTGGCAATTACCTGTCAGGGACGTTACCACATTGGCCACCCTATTTCCCCATATATTAGCCTTCATACCATTCATGTATCTCTTCTTCTTTTCAACACTTTCAATCTTATGGCAAATAGGCAAAATGTTTATAACAGCAACCTAAACTTTAATTTTTTTCCCTTATTGCCACTAAACATCCACACAGCACTTCCATAAAGGAAAGTCGGCTCAACAATGCCTTCACACATGCCCAGACTGGCTCCCAGGAACAGATCAAGTTTCTTCCAATATTTTGAATCCACTTTTACGTATATAGAGTTTCTGAGGATTGATTTCTCTGTATTATTCATTTTTAAAGCTTTTATCCCTCAATATTATTTTTTCATTAATTATATTTGTTTAATTCTAGTTCATCCATTTTGTCTCCAATACATATCAGTATCTTCACAAGTGAATCTTGATTTCCATTTTTTTACTTATATTTATCTTTGTATTTTCGATAAAATTTCATATATTGCCATTGATTTCTGCCTGATAATAAGGCATTAAAATAAAGATCTACTATGAATAATAATGTACGGACCTTTTGCAATATTTTTATAAGCAAATCGAGATTTCCGAGAAGGCACCTGTACTATATATTGTATATATATATATATATATATATATATACATATATCTTTGTGTGTATATATACATACATATGTATACCGTATATATATGTACCTATATATTTCCATATATGTATGTATATGATATACAACTATAAAAATATATATATATATATATATATATATATATATATATATATATATATATATATATATATTATATATATATATATTATATATATAGCACGTATATACATATGTATATACACACACATATATATATATATATATATACACACACACACACACACACACACACATATATATATATATATATATATATATATATATATATATATATATATATACTGTATGTGTGTATACATATGTACCTATATAGGCCTCTTTGCATGTATTGATGTATATGATATACAACTAACCATATATACATATATATATATATATATATATATATATATACTGTATATATATATATATAATTATATATATACATACATATAGATATATATACCTATAGTATACATGTAAGGATATATCCCTATATATACTATAAATAGATTTATATACTTATGTATGTGCATGTATATATGATAAATTTACATATATATATATATATATATATATATATATATATATATATATACATATATATGTATATATACATACATATATATATATACACACACACACACACACATATATATATATATATATATAGTGAATATCATATATCTATGTGTGTACAGTATACATAGTACATGCAACTTAAAATTTCTGTGAACAGGTGGTTTGGGAATAATTTCCTCATAGATTACATTGCAAAGGGTATATACAGACAAACATTAACAAATAATATAGATATATGCGCGCGCATTGAGTGTTTACCCGCGCTCATAAAAATCCAATATTCTTTCAGATTATCAATAAATAACACAGATTTATGTCTGTTCGTCTGGCCTATCTCTAACGGCATCTCAAACAAAGGTACTTTGTCTTTGGACATTAAGGTATGTAGGTTAAACGGGTGGATGTTTACGCCATCAAGATCATCTGTTTACGACAGAACGCAAGGTGGCGTCAAAAACTAAGATTTGAATCTTATTACAAGGAAAATATAGTATTTGATTTTGATTGAAATTTGAGTTTATCTGAATGTTTTTTTATGAAGATAATCCTTTTATTACTTGATTGATTTTTCAATATAAATTTCTTGAAGTATGACAGATTGAAATTTGAGTTTATAAAGCTGAATGTTTCTTATGAAGATATCAATCATCTTATTTCTTGATTGAATTTTCAACGTCAATTTATTTTTGGAGTATGACTATAATTTTTCTTTTATCTATTTGGATTTTATGAAGATTATAAATTTATCTATAAAAAGAATATCTCACTATCTCATCATCGTCATTCAGCTGTTATATGTATTCATCTCGCTGAATGAATACTGTATTTTTTTTTTTTTTGTCCGCCAACTAATTGGTTTACACCGCAAACGCACATGTTCTAAAATTGCTCTGGAACTTAACCGGAAGCACTGCAAGGTACAACACTTCCTTAACTTGCCCGATTCTCATTAAAGGTTTAAAGGCCGCTCATGAATGGCAGAGGCAAGGGACAGTGACATTGCCCTATCAAGTAGGACAATGCCCTAGAGAATGACCATATATACATATGATCAGCACCCAAGCCCCCTCTCCACCAAAGCTAGGAATAAGGAGGGTGAGGCAATGGCTGCTGATGACTCAGC
>NC_090761.1:16649437-16651937 GCF_036898095.1 Palaemon carinicauda
GTAAAACCATCTATAAAGATTTTTTTAATTCCTTACATACTTTTGCATCATGCAACCCTCCATAACACCAGGAGATAAAAAGTTTTATTTTCTTTATTTCATTACGTACCGTTTTAAAAAATACACTTTAGAATATCTCTTTGTAATTATTCAATTCTTTTGTCATTGTATTGTTGCAAAAATCTCCGCAAAATTGAATGATGATAATAGTTCGCATACATCAATCTTTTCTTTAGTTGCTGAAATATCACATGATACTGCATTAAACTAAATGAGCTTATATAACATTTGTTCATTTTTTGCATTAGTTAATTCTTACACGAACGAGAAAACAAAACTGAATATCTATCTATCTATCTATCTATATATATATATATATATATATATATATACATATATATATGTATATATACATATATATATATATATATATATATATATATATACACATACATACATAATATATACAGCACACACACATATATGTGTTTACTGTATTTAGGCATGCATATAAATTATAGATACTGTATATATATATATATATATATATATATATATATATATATATATATATATATATATATATATACATATGTATGCACGTGTGTGCACAATTGTGTGTAGGAGCGCGCACGTGTTCAAGTATCGTTACGAAATTCATGAAACTAATCATAAAAGCTATTGGTATTAATATATCTAAAATATTTTATGCTAATGTATAAGCACGCAACGCTCTCATCCGTTGTCATAAATGTGATATATGAGTTGTGTCACATTGTTTTAACCACTCATTTCATATATACAGTATATATATATATATATATATATATACATTTATATATACATATATACATACATGTATATATATATATATATATATATATATATATATATACATGTGTGTGTATATATATATATATATATATATATATATATATATATATATATATATATATATATATATATATATTAACAGGTTCCCCAAAAGTGGGTGGCTCAAGAGCGAACTAATACAAATCACTGCCCCGTTCACCCTTTAACAGTTTAATTCAATTTTGCGTTATCTATTCAGCATCAGGTAGTACCCCTATCATAGACTGGCTCGAAAGTAAAAACAAAAACTGAAATGTAAAGGATATAAAACATTGTGTAGAAAAATTTCACATTGCCGACATTCAATAATCAGTAAAGAAGGCTCTTTGGTCAAGCATTTAATCCCGTCTACATAGAACCATTCATCTTTCTAGTGTACCAACTGTGTGTAACACAATTGCATATAAAGGAGAGTGTTCCATAATAAATTAACTCAAGGCAGCAGGAAATTACATGTTCGAGAAAATGACAATGTTACATAGGCGACACGCAGACATGTTTATTCTGGTTGGTACACTAGCATCAAATCGCGCTTTCATGTCAGTTACTTTCCTTGACAATATCTCTTTGAAGCCATCTAACCAGGTCTTAAAGACTTTCTTCATCTCCTCCCTCCTAATATGCACGAATTCTTTTGCCAGTCTTATGTGCGTCATTTATTTCATGTGGCTTAACTATCGTTAAACACCGATGCACCTTTTCACATAGTCTAACCCTATATCCCGCTACTGTCTATTCCTGAAATTCTCCCTCTTTTCAGTTCTTCTTACAACACTTATTCTATATATGAAGTTCACTGAAACAGCTAAATCCTCTCTCTTTCATTTGTGGTCCACACTTCGATTCTATAAAGGAGAACTGACTCAATAAATTCTTCATACGAATACACATTAGTTACCATAGGAGAACAATATCTTTCCTAACCTAATGTGTGCTCTAAAGTTTCCATTATATGCAATATCCATTTCCAAAACTCAATGCAGTTAAAATATTTCCTGTTTTCAAACATCAGCACTGCCTTCTTTTTCTATCTACCCTTATAACCTTTATTTATAGTCAGTCAAACACTTTCAAAAGTCTAAACTTTTTTTCAGTTTCTCGTCACTATTTCCAATATACACTGGATCATATGTAAACACTACCCATTTCACATTCATCTCGCATTAAAATTTTTCAACCTAAAAATTTACATCTAAGCTACTTGTTACACTGACTTAACTTGTCACTCTAGTTATTACTATTATTATTATTATTATTATTATTATTATTATTATTATAATTTTTATTATTATTATTATTACTAGCTAAGCTGCAACCCTAGTTGGAAAAGCAGGATGCTATAAGCCCAAGGGCTCCAATAGGGAAAAATAGCCCAGTGAGGAAAGGAAATAAAGAAATAAATAAACTAAATGAGAAATAAATGAACAATCAAAATAATTTCTTTAAGAAGAGTAACATTAAAACAGATATTTCATATATAAATTATAAAAAAACTTGTCACTCTGTTCAACATAAAAAAAAAATTTCTGCAAGTTTATACTAATTTAATATGTAGCCATGCAACTTTTATAGCAAACCATTAACTCTCCTATGTACTATTCAAACACCAGGTTTCCTACCACTATAA
>NC_090761.1:16656937-16794437 GCF_036898095.1 Palaemon carinicauda
AGACTTGGAGTAAGAAATACCTTTCTTAAGGGAAAATTAATAAATATGGCAAAGTATTTAATCAAATGGTCCTACCAGATTCAACTTGTGCGTCACAAACTTGGAGCCTTACTAAAGCCTTAGAACATAAGCTTGTTACAAATCAAAGAGCTATGGAAAGAATAATGATGGGAATAACATTAAGAAGCAGAAAAAGAGTAACATGGATAAGAGAATAAATTATGAAGAAATTTGCGGGTATTAACTGGCACAAAAAGACCATAAACAGACACGAGTGGAAAGACATGTCTGAGGCCTTGGTCTTCTAGTTCTAATAGACTAGTTGAGGCTGATGGTGGTAATATACATATATATATATATATATATATATATATATATATATATATACATATATATATATATATATATATATATATATATATATATATATATATATATATATATATATATCACGTTCCTTTAAATCCCAGCTTACATCAGTTTCCCTCAATAAATTGCGTATTTCGAAGTTTGTTAACGGGCCTATGCAAGACCTAGTTGATAAAAGGGGGGGGGGGAGAACGTTACTGGTCGTTGGTCATGATAATACGGTGTGTTAAGCTCAAAGAAAAACTTCAATGAACTGTACCTTTTTCATATTGGAAAAATAAAATTGTGAGTCAGTGGAGAAATTCAAATTAATATTTCTAACATGTTTTGTGATTCTACTTTTGTCAGCCTAGGCTTGATATATCTTTAATACATATAATTATAAGCAAGTTTTTAGGGTTATCTTTTTGGATTAACGCCCACTTAAAGGAAAAGTGTTGACTTTCGTTGTTGTGATGGACTAGAAATAGCATGTCGTTAAAAACTCGTATATTTATGGCTGAACATCTCACATCCGATAATTCTTAAATTCCAGTAGTTAAAATACAATTCTGCTGTAGAACAATAAAATTAATTGGGAACTTGGTACTGTAATAAGTCGAAACTAGGAAGCTGACAATCTCAATTCTGAATACCCTAGGCCTAGGGCCAAGCTCATGAATTGGCCCATTAACAATTCAGATGGTAAAGTATGAATGTGATGGCCACCCGTTTCTGCAAATTAACCACCCAGCTCCCCGGGTTGGGGAATTGACTTTTAATTAACATATCACCAAAGGAAAAATATGGCAGTTACTACGATATCTTTCTCGGGTGAACATTTATTAAACTCTAGACTGTCTAAAGCTTTTGTATGCTAAATATGGCGAAATACGATGTTAAAAACTTTTTGTTTTAGATAAAGTTGCGGGCCTTATCCCCACACAGGCTCTTGCTCATTAAGACCACCGATACAGTAAAATCACCTATCCTCATAAACCTTTATATAAATCAAGACAATCACAAATAAGTTCTGAAAAGAAAATTATTTACCTGCAATTTTTCGGTCACCTGGGTATCCCAATGGAGTAACTGGTAATAGGTATAGGCTTCAAATGACTGTAAACATGGACCCACTCATGTAAGTCACGGGAGCACCATACGCGAGAATACAAACAAAGCCATGTCTCTTTTACAACTGAACACAATTCAAAATTTTGTGACTGACTCCGAGTCTCCGACACTGAAGCGACTGTACAACAACTTTATCTTTACCGTACGAGATTGGCTGTAGTGGTTCAGCTTTGCCATTCTGCCAGACGCACGATTATTATTATTATTATTATTATTATTATTATTATTATTATTATTATTATTATTATCAGCTAACCTGCAGCCTTAACTGTAAAAGCAGGCTGCTATAAACCCAAGGGCTCCAACAGGAAAAAATAGCATAGTGAGGAAAGGAAATAAGGAAATAAACTATATGAGAAGTAACGAACAGTTAAATAAAAGTATTTTACGAACAATAACAGCATTGAGACGGATCTTTCATACATAAACTTAAAAAGACATGTCAGCCTGTTCAACATAAAGAAAAAGAAAAGAAAAAAAGAACAATGGATGTAAGTTTGAATTTCTAAAGTTCTACAGATTCAACTACCATAATATTCATGTATCAATTTTTAACAAAACCTTATACTGTAATATCTGGTGTCCTTCCCCGTGTATTAATTAACTACTAATCATAGAAGAGAGAAATGTTTGCTCTAATTTAAATATTTTCCGTAAGTATCGAAATTCCACCTTGAGATTCTTAACATAGGATACTCTGAATTTATATAAGGATAATTTTGTTTAATCCATTATTAAAAATCTTGTATGTAACACATTTTATAGTGAGAAATATTCCATTTGTGATAGGATATTTGCAGGGTTAAATCAAGATTCTTTCGTAATACTGTTAATTTGAAATAATAATAATAATAATAATATTAATAATAATAATAATAATAATAATAACAACAACAACAATAATAATAATAATAATAATAATAATAATAATAATAATAATAATAATAATGACCAATTATTATTATTATTATTATTATTATTATTATTATTATAGCTAAAGTCCATTTCTTTTATCGAGGCATATTTGCACCGACTCGCAGGGGTGCCCTTTTAGCTCTGAAAAGTTTCCGGATCGCCGATTGGTTGAACAAGATAATTCTAACCAATCAGCGATTAGGAAACTTTTCCCAGCTAAAAGGGCACCCCTGCAAGTCGGTGCAAATATGCCTCGATAAAAGAATTGGACTATAGTAGGTTGGCCAGGGCGCCTATCCACCCATCGAGATACTACTGCTAGGGAGTTATTGGGTCCTTTGAATGGCCAAATAGTACTACTGTACATTGGATTATCCTTCTCTCTGGTTACGGGTCATTTTCATTTTGCCTACACATACGCAGAATAGTCTGGCCTATTCCAAACACATTCTCCTCTTTCCCCATACACTTGACAACACTGAAATTACCAAACGATTCTTCTTCTCTCAAGAGGTTAACTACTGCACTGTAATTGTTCAGTGGCTACTTTCCTCTTGGTAAGGGTAGAAGAGACTCTCTAATTTTGGTAAGCAGCTCTTCTAGGAGGACACTCCAAAATCAAACCATTGTTCTCTAGTCTTGGGTAGTGCCATAGCCTCTTCCACTGTCTTGGGTTAGAGATCTCTTCCTTGAGGATACACTCGGGCACACCATTCTATCTTGTTCCTCTTCCTCTTATTATTTTTAAGTTGTTATCCTCTTATTATTTTCAAGTTTTAATAGTTTGTATATGAAAGATTTATCTTAATGTTATTATACTTCTTAAACTTCTCGTAGTTTTTCCATATTTCCTTTCCTCGCTGGTCTATTTTTCCTGTTGGAGCCCATGGGCTTATAGCATCCTGCTTTTCCAACTAGGGTTGTAGCTTAGCAAGTAATAATAATAATAATAATAATAATAATAATAATAATAATAATAATAATAATAGTAACGGGCTGGTTTTCCTCCTTGTAGTACATGGAGGAAGCGACCGTTATCTCCAGAGAAGGAAGGCGTCATGTGCGCCAAACAGGTGTTCTTTTGTCCTGTTATCTTCATTCGTGCAAGAAATGGGATCCTTAATTACCATTTCGGGATGGCCGTCGTTATTCGGCCTTAACAGTCAAATGCTAACTTTAAGATAAAGGCCGAGGTGATATTAAGGAAAGAGGCGACTTTGAACTAGATTCATTAAACTCTAATTCAAACATCCTATAGTTGTTTTATTCATCCTTTTTTGTGGAATATGTATATATATATATATATATATATATATATATATATATATATATATATATATATATTATACATATGTGTGTATATATATACTATACATATATGTATATATGATAAATTTTGCACATTTTTACGTGTTTTTCATATTCAAATAAGCCATATATATGTATATATGGCCGAATGGGTTAGTCACTGTCTATATAAGCTTGCCGACCAGGGTTCGATTCCCGGCCGGAGCCAAGCTCTTGTCTTTGTGTGATTTCGCCTGGGGCTCTGATCCCGAGGTCGTTAAGAGAATCCAGACATTAATATATAAAAAATATATATGGCTTATTTGAATATGTATATATATATATATATATATATATATATATATATATATATATATATATATATATATCCCTCGAGATTGTGAAAGCAGAGGAAGGAAGAGAAGACGATGGATCGAAGAAATAAGTAAGTTTACGGGTGTGGACTGGCACAAAAAGACCCTAAACAGACGCAAGTTGAAGGACATGTCTGAGGCCTTTGTTCTGCAGTGGACTAATAACGGCTGATGATGATAATGATATGTGTGTGAGTATGTATGTATATATATATATATATATATATATATATATATATATATATATATATATATATCACAAACATCATCAGGGGACATACTGACGGCTTATGGTTTCGCGCAAATCATTATAGATGTTAAGTGGTTTAGGAAGTTGAGACTAGTCCTCTGAGTGGTTCTTTTTTTTTTCTTTCTTTTTTCGTTTTTTTGCTTTTGTTCCTCAGTTCCTTCCTTCCAGTTCGGGGTTGTAATTAGCATTACTGGCTGCTCCGGTGGTATGGGCCTGAACTGGTATTGAAAAGCCGATTTGATTTAAAATGAATGAACAAAGTTATCATACAATGTGATGGTAAAGGACACCCTTGTTTTAACTGGTCGGAAACATTGGTCTTATATTTTCATTTCAGTACAGTAGTCCGTACATTTATTATCAATGTTTCCCTTGTTAATCATTGCATTAGGATATTTGCCCATTTTCCATTCCAATTTATTATTATTATTATTATTATTATTATTATTATTAGCTAAGCTACGACCCTAGTTGGAAAAGCATGATGATATGCCTAAGGGCTCCAACAGGGAAAAGTAGCACAGTGAGGAAAGGAAATAAGGAAATAAATAACCTATATGAAAAGTAATAAGAAATTAAAATGAAATATTTCAAGAACAGTAACAACATTAAAACAGTGAAAAATTTCAAGAACAGAACAAGATTTTCATACAATGTGACGGTAAAGGATACCAGCCACCTGTTGAGATACTACCGCTAGAGCGCTCTTGAATCCTTTGACTGGCCAGATAGTACTACATTGGATCCTCTCTCCGGTTACGGCTCATTTTCCTTTGCACTAAACGTATACTGAATAGTCTGGCATATTCCGTATACATTCTCCTCTGTCCTCATACACCTGACAACACTAAGATTACCAAATCATTCATCTTTACCCAAGGGGTTAACTACTGCTTGGTAAGGGTGGAGGAGACTCTAGCCATGGTAAGAAGCTCTTCTAAGAGAAGAACTCTCCAAAATCAAACCACTGTTCTCTATTCCTGGGTAGTGCCATAGCCTTTGTACCTAGGTCTTCCACTTTCTTGGAGTAGATATCTCTTGCTTTAGAGTACACTCGGGCACAGTATTCTATCTAGTTTCTCTTCATCTTGTCTTTATTTTTCTATTTTATATTGTTTATAAATTGAATATCTAATTTAATGTTGTTACTGTTCTTAAATTGTTTATGGTGATTGTTCATTACTTCTCTAGTAGTTTATTTATTTCCTCGTTTCCTTTCCTCACTGGGCTATTTTTCCCTGTTTGAGCCCTTGAGCTTACAACATCCTGTTTTTCCAACTAGGGTTGTAGCTTAGCTTATGATAATAATAATAATAATAATAATAATAATAATAATAATAATAATGAAAATAATAATAATAATAATAATATATAATTCGTCAGAGACTTTGGTATTCTATTTCTTCTTCAGTATGCCGTACATTTATAGTCAATGAATCCATTATTAATAATATCATTAGGAAATGTGACCGTTTTCCCATCCCAAACACTTATAGCATTAATATTTATTAGTCTTACTTGCTAAGCTACAACCCTATTTGGAAAAGTAGGATGCTATAAGCCCAAAGGCTCCAACAGGGAAAATAGCCTTGGGAGGAAAGGAAACAAGGAAATAAAAAAAACTACAAGAGAAGTAATTAAGAATTGAAATAGAATAATTTAAGCACAATAAAAACATTTAAATAAATATTCTATGAATTAACTATTGAAACTTTAACAAAACAAGAGGAAGAGAAATAATACAGAATAGTGTGTCCGAGTGTACCCTCAAGCAAGAGAACTATAACCAAAGACAGTGGAAGACCATGGTACAGAGGCTATGCCACTACCCAAGAATAAAGAACAATGGTTTGATTTTGGAATGTCCTTCTCTTAGAAGGGCTGCTTACCATAGCTAAAGAGGCTCTTCTACCCTTACCAAGAGAACAATAATAATGCAGTAGTTAACACCTTGAGTGAAGAAGAATTGTTTGGAAATCTCAGTGTTGTTAGGTGTATGAGGACAGAGGAGAATGTGAAAAGAATGGGCCAGACTATTCAGTGTATGTGTAGGCAAATGGGAAGTGAACCGTAACCAGAGAGAATGATCCAATGTAGTACTGTCTGACCAGTCAAAGGACCCAATAACTCTCTAACGGTAGAAACTCAATGGGTGGCTGTGACAAATAGACATACCACATAATCTTGAAGCATTTTAACAGTATACTGAAGAAAAAAACATACGAGGATTTCCTGTGTGTTTAAGTGAATGTTTTACTTATGATGCTTATGATAATAACGGTCACATTTGCACAGGAATCACCATCTTCCACTGTACAAGTCCACCCACGGCAGTCAGTCACTGCTGTCACGGAAAACCAATGTGAATCATTGTCGCGGTTGGTACCTGCACGGCATTTCCTGACTCAGGCTATCCATTTCCACGTCCCCTTTCTTTATTTTTCTTTCTTTTAGAAGAAAGTGGGTTAAAGAATGTGAGGTACTTATTTACTTTTCCTTAAGGGAAGAACTTGAAAGCACTTTACGTATGACCAACGACACTTCTACTGTACACTAGCAATCCTTATCATTTCAGTTTCGAGTATTGTTTCTCTTGCTATGAACATAAAACGTTAACTGTATTTTTATTGTTTCTATTGAATCAAAGGAAGTAGGCTAGGAACACAAGTTAGAGAAGCATCTTTGTCAATATGAACATTTATCTATTTCTCTCCTTATTCAGTTACGTTTACTTATAACAATGAGGCCCTTAGCGTCAACAGGCATAGGAGATGATGATGATCTTATAACCATGATCTAGCTATAGTAGCTTACCCGTGCTTTTTACTATGTTTAATTACAGAGCCATAATCCGGTCGAAAGATATGTTTTTTTATTTTTCATCTTTATCAAAAATCATTCTAAATGCCATGTTTTTGCAATTCTTTGTAAAAATGTCTGTAGGCCTAGTCATCTGTGTGCATCTTAAATTAATATAGGTCCATAGCCACTTCTTCGCTCCGTGATTACCTCCGCCAACGAAGTTGGAAGGAGGTTATGTTTTCGCCCCCCCTGTTTGTGTGTATTTTAGTGAACACCTTTCTGGCCACCATTTTAAACGTAGTCAAGAAACTTGCAGCTATTAACTGTTATATAAAAAGCTGGAAATTATTAAATTTTGGAAGGTCAAGGTTATTATTATTATTATTATTATTATTATTACATGCTAAGCTACAACCCTAGTTAGAAAAGCAGCATGCTATAAGTCCAGGGGCTCCAACAGGGAAAATAGCCTCGCGAGGAAAGGAAACAAGAAAAAATTAAATATCTTAAGAACAGTAACATTAAAATAAATATATCCTATATAAACTATGAAAACTTGAACAAAACAAGAGGAAGAGAAATAAGATAGAATAGTATGCCCAAGTGTACCCTCAAGCAAGAGAACTCTAACCCAAGACAGTGGAAGACCATGGTACAGAGTCTATGACACTACCCAAGACTAGAGAACAATGGTTTTATTTTGGAGTGTCCTTTTCTAAGAAGAGCTGTTTACCATAGTTAAAGAGTCTCTTCTACCTTTACCAAGAGGAAAGTAGCCACTGAACAATTACAGTACAGTAGTTAACCCCTTGGGTGAAGAGAAATTGTTTGGTAATCATAGTGTTGTCAGGTGTATGAGGACAGAGGAGAATCTGTAAAGGATAGGCCAGACTATTTGGTGCATGTGTAGGCAAAGGGAAATTTAACCGTAACCAGAGACAAGGATCCAATGTAGTGATGTCTGGCCAGTCAAAGGACACCATAACTCTCTACAAGTATTATCTCAACGGGTGGCTGGGGCCCTGGCCAACCTACTACCTTCAAATTCACGTAATCAGCCATAAGTTTGGGCATCGTTGTCACAGACTTCAAACTTAGTTCAAATTTGAGTGTATGAAAATCCACGTCAATTAATACATGTTAAGTCAAAGGTCAAGGTTAAGCCAAAGGTCTAAAAATAAGCTGCCGTGGCAGAGTTCTGCGCTCTACTGAGTGTCTCTCTAGTTACATTTTGGTTTTGTTTTTATCTTTACAAGTTATTATTATTATTATTATTATTATTATTATTATTATTATTATTATTATTATTATTATTATTATTATTATTATTATTATTATTATTATCATTATTATTAAAAGCAAAGCTACAACCCTACTTGGAAAAGCAGGATGCTATAAGTTGCCATATTTACGTCTAAATCGGTTCCATAGTCTTATATTTATATTTTGAATTTCAGATAGTTCCATACATTTTTTTTCAAGTTCTCTATCTTAACCAGTTTTATAGGCGAGTTAAAATCCTTTATTATTACCGATTTTATTGACAAGTTAAAATCCTGTATCGTATTATATATATTTTTTTTAGGGATAAGTTAAAATTTAATGACAAGTTTTACAGAAACGTTAAAATTCTGTATCCTGACAAGCTTTATAGGAAGTTTAAATTCAGTATCTTAACCAGTTTTATGGAGAACATAAAATTCTATATATCAACCAGATTGATACCCAAAATTTTGTATTTAAACCAATTTTATGAATCATATAAAATTCGTTATCTTACCCAGTTTTATATCCCAGGTAACATTTTGTATCCTGACTAGTTTGTTAGAAAAAAAAATTCAATTGTTTTTTTTCTCAACCACTTTGATAGATGAGTGAAGATTTTGCACCTTAAACAGATTTATAAACATTGAAATTCAGTATCTTAGTTTAATGGCCAAGATGAAATGTATTTTAATCAGTTATATTGACCAAATAAAATATTCTTTCTCTAACACTGATAATCGTGTTACAATTTTGCATCTTAACCATTTTCATGGACATGTTAAAATTCTTTGTCATAAACAATTGGAAGGGTAATATAAAATAATTCATATCAACCACTTTATAGACAAGTTAAAATGTTGCATTTTAACCAGTTTTATAGCCAAGTTAAAATCTGTACCATGTCTAGCATAAAAAAAGTAAAAATCATGCTTCTTGACCAATTGTATAGAAAAGTTGACATCTTATATTCTATTCCTTTTCTTAGACAAGTATATATCTTACATATCTATTAAATCTACATTTTTTTTTTGCTTTACCAAATTAATGTTACCTAAATTTCGGGATTTACATTACTCAAAATATATTTTGATATTAATTAGCACATTGGTTTGCTAGATCTAGATATTAATCTTTGGCACCGTCGTTCAATTAGTTCATTGTGCATGTTGCATAAGATTTTTCATAACTGACCATCCTTTACATTCAGATCTCCCTGGACAACTCTATCCTGTTCGTAATACTAGGCAGGCAGTTCATTCTAATAGCCAGGCCTTCTCCATCATGAGGCTCAATACTACACAGTATTCTAGAAGTTTTATTCCAGCTGTGACCAAGTTGTGGAATGATCTTCCTAGCCCGGTAGTTGAATCAGTAGAACTTTAAAAGTTCAAAGTTGCAGCGAATGTTTTCATGTTGAACAGGCTGACATAAGTCTTTTTATAGCTTATATGACATTTCTGTTTTGCGTTGTTACTGTTTTCAGAATTATTTATTGTTATTTCTATCATCATTTATTTATTTCCTTATTTATTTTCCTCACTGGACTATTTTTCCCTATTGGAGCCCTTGTGCCTATAGCATCTTGTTTTTCCAACTAGGGTTGTAGCTTCGCTAATAATAATAATAATAATAATAATAATAATAGTAATAATAATAATAATAATAATAATAAGGTTAAGGTTATTCTTGTTTGACCGTTTTTCCTTTGTCTCTGCGTTGACAGATGCTGCGAATCCCGCTGACGATTCCCCCTTCAATTCTATGGTTTTTGACGGTAACGGTTCTTCTTGTGTAAGTCTAATGCTGTCGCAACGAGGTTGACATAATTACAACGTTTCCTTCTGGCAAAACTGGAATAAGATGTTAGCGGAAACTAATGTCTAGCCTTGTAATAGGAACGCTTTTTGTTCTGGATGTTGCGGGAACAACCGAACAATGTTTACCACATGGTTAATTTATGACTTGGTGCTGCGATGTAAATCGTCTTTTTGTGACATGGATAAGCTGCTACATCCCGGATATGAATTGTGAGTTTCTCTTTCCATTTTCTCTCATCTTTATTATCATTAACCTTGTTATTACAAAGAATTCAACTGACATGCTATTGATTTTACCTGTATTATGATTCGGTGATTTCCTTTAGCTATATGGATTGGGAAAGGATTTATGAATTTGTAAGGATCTTTGTAACGTTTCTTCAGCTCCTCGCTGACCTTGCTCTTATTCTCTACTTCACCTCCGTTCTTGCTTCATTCTTCCACCTTGCTGTCCAACATCTAACTTTTTACCTCATGGTGTTGTGTATTACCTTAGATACACTTGGACACTGAACAGCTTCATAGGCCCAAACGCCTACAGTGTACCGCGCGAAGTGCAATGACTGTTTTATTTCTATAGCATTTATAATACACTTATTCTTGGAAAAGTAAATTAGTACACAAATCAGCAACCAAACAAGATTTACGGATGTCAGCAGAAACAACGACTGTTATTAAATACCTACACACTTCCGTCAAAGAGCTTTCATCATTTGTAAACGGTTATAACTGTAAAACCAATGACAGCAACAAAAATAGTAATCACTACCATTGTAGACGATAATGAAAATACCAGTGATAAGGCTTTCGGTATAACAATGTTAAGGGATATCTTAAAATCTAATTTTGGGTTTCAATAATTGCACCTTCAAAGTAGTATTTAGATTTAAATGGTCGGATGGCAGCACGAGTGGTAAGCGGACCGCCAGAGAAGACACATACACTCTTACAACGGAATAAAAATTACTATTGTATAGAACTTCAGAAAGATGGAGTAATCTAGAGAGCGAGTAACAAAATTTTCCTGTGCCCATTCCTAAGTCCGGTTTATAGGGTGTGATACTTCTCTATGGGACTTCAGTATCTTTATGAATCGAGTGGCATTATTATTATTATTATTATTATTATTATTATTATTATTATTATTATTATTATTATTACTTGCTAAGCTACAACCCTAGTTGGAAAAGCAGGATGCTATAAGCCCAGGGGCCCCAACAGGGAAAATAGCTCAGTGAGAAAAGGGAACAAGGAAAAATGAAATATTTTAAAAAGAGCAACAACATTAAAATAAATATCACTTTATAAACTATAAAAACTTTAACAAAACAAGCGGAAGAGAAATAAGATATAAGATACAACAGTGTGCCCGTGTGTACCCTCAAGCAAGAGAACTCTAACCCAAGACAGTGGAAGACCATGGTACAGAGGCTATGACACTACCCAAGGTTAGAGAACAAATGATTGATTTTGGAGTGTCCTTCTCCTAGAAGAGCTGCTTACCATAGCTAAAGAGTCTCTTCTACCCTTACAAAGAGGAAAGTGGCCACTGAACAATTGCAGTGCAGTAAGAAGAATTGTTTGGTAATCTCAGTGTTGTCAGGTGTATGAGGACAGTGGAGAATATGTAAAGAATAGGCCAGACTATTCGGTGTGTGAGTGTATAGGCAAATGGGAAAATGAACCGTAACCAGAGAGAAGGATCCAATGTAAATTTAGTACTATCTGGCCAGACAAAAGACCCCATAACTCTCTAGTGGTAGTATCTCAACGGGTGGTAGGTGCGCTGGCCAACCTACTACCTAGGGGAAAGGAAAAGGTACTATAGTTCATTTCTTTTAGCGATGCATACTTGCACCGACTCGCAGCGGTGCCCATTTAGCTCGGAAAAGTTTCCTGATCGCTGATTGGTTAGAATTATCTTGTCCAACCAATCAGCGATCCGGAAACTTTTCCGAGCTAAAAGGGCACCGCCGCGAGTCAGTGCAAATATGCATCGCTAAAACAAATGGACTATAGATATAAGTTCAAAGACGTGAGATAAGAAAATAAGTCGTTAATTTACAAGTTTTACCGAAATATATAACAGATCTTAGCGGTTGGGCGCTTGGAAAATTTGCTCGATTTGAAACCCGGAAGTCTTAACAGTAATCTGGTGTATTATTACTAAGGAGTCAGTATTGTGAAATTCTTAAAGCCAGGAGTGAGATTAATTTTTGTATAAATGTATCCAATAGAACTTCGTGAAAGAGTTACCTTAAAAACTAAGGCAATATATATATATATATATATATATATATATATATATATATATATATATATGTATATATATACATATATATGTATATATATGTATATATATACATATGTATTTATATACATATATATACATATATATATGTATATATACATATATATATATATATATATGTATATATGCATATATATATATATATATATATATATATATATATACATATACATATATATATACATATATATCTGTATATATATACTAATGTAATGATTAGAATAGTTAATATTACATGTTTAAAACAAATGACGTAATATGTCATGTTGGTTGGAGGAGCTAACCCTGGGATTTGCTGTAGTCATTCAAATCGTAAACAGGACATACAATGCAAACCTATGCAAACCTCGGCAAATTGACATTCTTCTTAAACGTCAACACATTGTCTCAGCGTGTGAAAGTTTGTGACGTCACCGGATGCAGGTGTCTTCCGAGTTTGTGACGTGTCTAAAGTAAACTAAGCATACGATATCTGTGATATCGATAATTTAGTCAGTTCATATCTATACTTCACCAGAATTGGTCATCTGGACCAACCCAGCTTCCTCCAGTGATGGAGATGTTTAACTCTGTTGTTTTTATAGAATGAATACTTAAAAACTATTAAGATGTATATTAGTTATCCATTTACATACATCTGAAACAACTCATACTCAATGTGTGCTTATAACAGTAGCACGCCAATACATATATATATATACATATATATATATATATATATATATATATATATATATATATATATATATATAAATACTGTATATATGTGTGTGTGAGGATGATTCTAAGGTGTAAGATGTGAGGGAAATGAGACGTAAATTAGTAAAGACATCTGCTTCTTCAAAATTCTTAAGAAGGTGAACTGGTGTCTGTGAGTATTATGTCATAGGTATGCAGCTTAAAACTTATTCCAACATCCTACTTTAAAAGCTTCAAGAAAAACTTATGAACTTGATACAAGCAGTGGCTAACTACATTAAGACCAGTAGAAACTAACCGAATTCTGAAAGTTTATAAAGCAAAAACAATCTAGATAGAATTTAATCTTCCGTTGAAAAGTGATTTGGCCTAACATCAGAAGGAAAAAAAAAATTGGAGTTTTTTTTCCAATAGGAAAATAAACAGAGTGGTGACTTGAATTAATGCCTCCAAAAGTTCAAAATTGCAACAATATTGATTATTTCTCTTATTGTTTATTTACTTCCGTGTTTCCTTTTCCTCACTGGGCTATTTTTCCCTGTTGGAGCCCTACGGCTTATAGCATCTTGCTTTTCCAAATAGGTGGTTGCCTAGCTAATAATAATAATAATAATAATAATAAAAAGGATCCAAAGAAAAGAAATAACTAACAAAAATATAAAATTGGATATATAAGAAAACTTATTCCACCATAAAGTTGAAATTTTAGCGGTGACGAAATAATAACAATGTCGAAAACAACATTCAATGAGCAACAGAAGATAAATGGGGTGCAAGTTCAACCTTTGTGCCTTTAGGGCAAAAGTAACATTCGCTAATATCATTAATTCGGTGACCGAAGCGAAGACCCAGCCGTTCAGCTAATTCTTGGAGCGCCAGGGACCGTTGTTACTAGAAGGGCTGTGTTTAGTGCCGCAAAAAACGCATGAGTCATGGTCTGACAATGAAACAATCTCCAATAGATTTAGCATATTTCAGAACAAAGAATTCAGAAGGATATTGGGAGTTAAATGGTAGGACAGGATTAGAAATGAAATTATAAGAGAGATTATCAGAGTGCCATATGTGGATGAGATCATGATAAGGGGTAGATGGAGATGATTTGGGCATGATATTCGCACTCCTCAAGAGAGATTAGTTCACCAAACGTTTAACTGGGCTCCACAAGGCACTAGACGAGTTGGCAGACCCAAGGCCTACATGGGTGAGAACTATGAAGCGTGAAGTAAGAGATGATGAATGGAGAAGTATTGATTTAAAAGCTGAAGATAGAGACGACTAGTGAAATCTAACCGAGGCCCTTTACGTCAATGGGCGTAGGAGGAGGAGGCGATGATGATGATGATGATGAAAATGCATAAGACTAGCATAATAAGCAATAGAACGGAACTTGGTGAAATAATATGGCTTACACCCTATGTGAAATTTACCATATTGTAAATCCTAAAAGAACTGTATTGGAATTTGGTATTCTGCTCCATACACACACCGATATATATATATATATATATATATATATATATATATATATATATATATATATATATATATAAATATATATGTAAATATAAATATATATATATATATATATATATATATATATAAATAAATATATATATATATATATATATATATATATATAAATATATATATATATATATATATATGTATATATATATATATACATATATATATATATATATATATATATATAGCACGATTGGTATATATATATATATATATATATATATGTATATATATATATATATATATATATATATATTTATATATATATATAGCACGATTGGTATAAATATATATATACATATATATATATATATATATATATATATATAGAGCACGATTGGTATAAATATATATATATATATAAATATATATATATATATATATATATATATATATATATATATACATATATTTATATATATATGTATATATATAAATATGTATATATATATGTGTATATATATATATTTATATATATATATATATATATATATATATATATAGCACGATTGGTATATATATATATATATATATATAAATATATATATATATATATATATATATATATATATATATATAGCACGATTGGTATATATATATATATATATATATATATATATATATATATATATATATATAGCACGATTGGTAGAGTCCTCGCAGGCATGGTTTCGGCTGAAAGGCATAGGTTCAAATCTTCGCCCAGCCAGAAGCTGTTATCATGAATGAATTTCCAGTGGATATACATTCCTAAGTTAAAATTCGGTAATAAATGCTATTGTGGTTGATATTTACATTTCATATATATATATATATATATATATATATATATATATATATATATATATATATATTGCACTAATTTTACCTCCTAAATATAGACCTGGTTAAAATCTGTGCATGATACAAATAATGGGGGATGAAGTTCAGCTAATGCTTGTGCATATTGCTTAATACTTTTTTCTTAATTCTGACCAATCTTTGCATTTAGATCTACTTAATCAAATCCTTTATGTAACACTAGGCTTGTATAAAAAGTTTAATTTCAAAAGTATTGCCTGTTATACCAGAAGGCTCAAAACAACAGCTGAATCGTTTGAACTTCAGAAGTTCCCACTTGTTACAAATGCTTTTTTGTTGAACAATTTTGTTTCATATTTCATCTGTGACTTATCTAATTAATGTAATCATCAATCTTAACATATGTAAAAAAAAATTTTATCATCTCTCATTTATAGTTAATTCGTTACTCCTCTGTTTATTTATCGCACCGGACTGCTCTCTGTACTAGAGCCATTGGACTTGTTGCATGAGAGAGAGAGAGAGAGAGAGAGAGAGAGAGAGAGAGAGAGAGAGAGAGAGAGAGAGAGATTATCCACTGGGAATGAACATTGTAATATAATAACATAATAAATTATACCTTTATTTCATTCAGTATATATCCATAACAGCTGTTTTTTTTTTCTTTTCTTTTTTACCATAATAGCTAGGCATTTCTTGTTCAAACACATTAATTTTTCTTTTAATATGAAATGTTATGTCAAATCCATCAATGATAATCACAAAAATCAAATGATATGGATTGCAATATGATTGCAAATGATCCTTTGTTAAACATCTAGGATAACGAGTTTATCTAGAAAATAACTAGATCATAGAGTAAAACAAATGTGTGCATTTTTTTTTTTGTGTGTGTGTTCTGGAGGAATATAAAGCGTGAAGTAGGAGATAGTGTGTGGAGAAATTTTGCTTTAAAAGCTCAAGATAGAGACGACTGGCGATATCTAACAGAGGCCCTTTGCGTCAATAGGCGTAGTAGGAGATTATGATGATGATGTGTTTATAAAGGTCAACTCTAGAATCAACAATGATCTCATGAAGGAAATATTTCGAATTCACATCACATCAACCGAAGTCTTTTTTTCCCATGAGAAACCGCTGTCA
This sequence comes from Palaemon carinicauda, assembly GCF_036898095.1. Taxonomy (NCBI): domain Eukaryota; kingdom Metazoa; phylum Arthropoda; class Malacostraca; order Decapoda; family Palaemonidae; genus Palaemon; species Palaemon carinicauda. The sequence continues at coordinate 16,673,612 of NC_090761.1, forward strand.
TCGTCACCTGTTCTTGTCATCTCAGATCACGAACAGCATCTTCTCCCATCTATTTATTCTCAGACGGAGCGGCGTCGTTCACTCCACCTGTGTAACTGACCGTTCTGTTCCATGCATTCAGCGTAACTTTTCTGATTCTGCTGCAGGTGACACGCTGTACTGAATAACTCTCCAACTCCTCACAGCTATATCCTTCGTGGTGCATTTTGAACTCTATATTGACTTGCAATAAGAAAATGTTTTATATTACGACGCTAAGAATATGACATACTTAATAAAACCTTTCAACCGAACCAATAATAGGTCTAGGTATAAAAATGTCTTTCAGAGGCTTTTAGTCAGCCCTTCTTGTTATGCCTGCAGAGTTCTAAACACAAAGAGAAGAAGAAGAAGAAGAAGAAGAAGAAGAAGAAGAAGAAGAAGAAGAAGAAAAAGAAGGAAGAAGTGTTTCTTTCATTCCTTGCACCAGATAATTGGACTACCGTTTGATGAACTGTTGCCAGACCATGATCCGCGTGTTCTATTCCTCTCCTTTATTGTTGTTGTGGGTCAATCTAAACAACAGTGTTTTAGTGATACAGTTAACTCTCTCTGGATTTTGAACGACAGACTTGAGTGGTTGCAAATAGCAAATTGTTTACTCTGCATTCGCATGCTTTCTGCTTTCCTCTGTTCACGCCAAGTTTATTGAATCAATCAATTTGTTTTTGCAAGGCATTGTAATGCTGAGATATACATGAATGTTTTCTTTGCTCTGTAGGTTATCAGCATCAGCTGCATGAATAAACATACATGCGTACTGCCATCCAACTTGAACATTGTGTCTGCCATTATTTCTTAGGTTTACACTTTTTCTGAAAGTATACAATCAATTTTTTTCATGATTGTGTTGAAGGAATCAATGGAAAGATATTCCAAACTAATGGTCTATACACAGCGTAAACATTTATTGATCCTTTTCGCAAATAATTCGTCAATATAAAAGACACTGTAAAGCAATGTACTGTCTTTAAAAAAAAATAATCTAAGCAACCATGTATTATTATTGTTATTATTATTATTATTATTATTATTATTATTATTATTATTATTAGCTAACCTACAACCCTAGATGGGAAAGCAAGGTGATATAAGCTCAAGGGCTCCAACAGTGAAAATGAGCCCAGTGAGGAAAAGAAATAAGGAAATAAATGAACTACAAGAGAAGTAATGAACAATTAAAATGAAATATTTTATGAACAGTAACAGCATTAAAATCTATGAAATCCTATCACATTCAAATAAATGAAAAAAATGAAAAGGATAAATAAATCGTTATTTCTTTTCAAACGAATAAAATCTTTACCATAGTTCGCAAAAGAATAAATCTCAACAATATAATTTGAATATCAAATTAGTCCATCATTATAAGTAAAAAGTATAATATGTGAAGAGATATTTAACACAAAACCCGTTACAAAATAAATCATATTTTCGTTTCTTTTCGTTCATGATCTTAAACAACAAAACTATTAATTTTTGTTAAGCCCTTGAATTTTGGAGGAAATTTATTAGAATATTGCTTTCCAAATAAAATTTAATAAGTTTCAGAATAGAATTTTTGGAAAACAATAGCACAAGAGGAGTTTCTCGCGATAATAGAGGAACATGAATAAAAAGTTGTATATCTTGAAAAAAAAAAAAAGTTATATATAAATCAAGATTGTTGCTTGAGCGATTTAGTGGGAAAATGTAGAGTTGCAGACCACCACTTTACACAAATTATCCAATTTTTTCGTACACCCAAAAATAACGACTCACTTCATCTGTAGCTGTAAGAAAAATAACAGAATCAGTACTAAATTCAAAAAAAAAAAAAAAAAAAAAAAAAGAATATCTACCATGGGATATACTGTACAACAATTAGTTTGTGAAGTTCCCAGTACTGTAAGCCAATGTTACGGGAAAGAAAGAATCGTTGGAAAAATCGGTGTGGTTTCTCTCATACGAAAAAGGTCGAAGAAGATCAACAACCCTTTGAGAATCTAATTGGCAGATCCCATAACACAAATAGAGACTAGGCTAAAAAATATGATTGGCTAGTTCATCTATACTGAATGGACGCAACCACATTGATAGTCACCGATGCACATTTTTACGCGGAAAATAACTAAATGTGTAAAACCAATTGCATAAATCATACGTGGTTTTGATAAATGCGACTAAGTATTCGGTTACGCGCCATATAATAGTCAGGTTCTGTAGAGCTTCGGCAGTCATAGAATGGAATAAAAACAAGCGCCATAAATTTTCAGTCAGGCTGTGTGCGTATTGTACCCACCGTGTGTCACACGATCGTACATAGTTCATTATGTGTATATATTATGCTTGTATGTTCGCTCTTCCCTCGTACTAAAAAGAACCTGAATAAACATGTCTGTTTTTCTCACCGGTAACGGTGTCGTTTTTTAACATGAAATTTCTTGTTGCCTTGAGCTTTTGTATATAAAGGAGTGTTCTATAATAAACTCACTTGGTTGCTTTCATCCTTTCTTTGAGTCACAACCATCTCCGGCTTAATGTGACGGGCCGAGATAAATTGAACATCAAACCTAATAGACGACAGTCTAATATAGTATTATTATTATTATTATTATTATTATTATTATTATTATTACTTGCTAAGCTGCAACCCTAGTTGGAAAAGCAGGATGCTATAAGCCCAGGGTTCCCTACAGGGAAAATAGCCTAGTGAGGAAAAGAAACAAGGAAAAATAAAATATTTTACAAACAGTAACAACATTGAAATAATTATTTCCTGTATAAACTATAAAAATTTTACCAAAACAAGAGGAAGATAAATTAGATAGAATAGTGTGCTCGAGTGTACTCTTAAGCAAGAGAACTCTAACCCAAGACAATGGAAGACCATGGTACAGAGGCTATGGCACTACCCAAGGCTAGAGAACAATGGTTTGATTTTGGAGTGTCCCTCTCCTAGGTGAGCTGCTTACCATTGCTAAAGAGTCTCTTCTAACGTTACCAAGATGAAAGTAGCCTCTAAACAATTACAGTGCAGTGAAGAAGAATTGTTTGGTCATCTCAATGTTGTCAGGTGTATGAGGACAGAGGAGAATCTGTAAATATTAGGCCAGACTATTGTACCTATACCTGTATACTCTTATAAAATTAATTATAAATACACACCCATATAGGCTAGGCCTACATATTTTCTTATGTTTAACGGGTTGCCATAGGTCTCTCTTCTTAGTTTATATATCATAGGCCTATTTTAACGTTGTCTCTTATCTTGAAATATTTTATATCAATTATCCATTACTTTTTATGTAGTTCATTTATTTCCTTATTTCCTTTCCTCACTGGACTATTTTTCCTTGTTGGAGCCCTTGGGATTCTAACATCCTGCTTTTCCCACCAGGGTTGTAGCTAAGCCAGTAGTAGTAGTAGTAGTAGTAGTAGTAGTAGTAGTAGTAGTAGTAATAATAATGATAATAATAATAATAATAATAATAATATAAATATATGAATATATGCTCTCACACACACACACATTATATATATATATATATATATATATATATATATATATATATATATATATATATATATATATATATATATATATATATACACATATAGTGTGTGTGTGTATAGTTTAATATATAAGAGACGATTAATCGCACAAAAAGACAAGCTTGAGCTACTAAAGTACAATCAGATTAGAGGGTTGAATCGTAATTTTGAAGAAAATATTTCTCCACGAATTTCTTTCATAATCACTTAGAGCTAACCTTTATTACGAACAAAATCATTTTTTTTCCAGAGAAAAAAAAAACATTCTTACTGATAACTCACAAATGACAAGAGCAAAATAAACTGAACTATAATGAAATAAAACTGAAAAGATCAATTTGTGTCTAGAGTTCCAGAATTTAGGTCTGCGTAGATGAGGGGTTGGGCGTTGGGGCAGAGGTGATGAGCTCACCACCTTCCCAACCACAAATGACTTTCGAGTAAGACTCCTCCTCATCAGACTTCAGCCTAGTTTTCACGGGAGCTTCATGATATTGTTTTTCCGCTTTTGGTGGATTTTTTTCATATAAAACATGAATGTAGTTCTTATACAATGATCAGGAATATTTATATATATATATATATATATATATATATATATATATATATATACATAATATATATATATATATATATATATATATATATATATATATATATATATATAATATGTGTGTATATATATATATATATATAAATATATATATATATATATATCTATATGCGTGTGTATGTATGTATATATACACACACGCACACATTTTGTATATATATATATATATATATATATATATATATATATATATATATATATATATATCCCCAGACACTTGCTCATTATCATGTAGAGGGAGGTGATTGTGAGCAAGTGCTTGTATAATATACAGGTATACATTTGCATGCATATAAAAGATGTGTAAAGCAGATATACATATATATGCTTTAAATATATTCACAAAGGTATATGCATTTAGCTATCTCTTCTAAATATTAAGTACTTATACTGTATATATATATATATATATATATATATATATATATATATATATATATATATATATACCAGGTATATGACAAATCATGATTTTAATTATCTTTTCATTGACGGGAATGTTTTAGATATTCTATCTGTTCCTTACCATTACATTCACCACCCCTCGAGTACCACCTTACAAGACCCAGAGAGCTATGTCCCCGATGTAGAAGAACATGAAGAATTAAATTTCAGATGACCGGGAGAACCATTTGACATTTGAAAATGTACCAATATAACTTTCTTCTCTGTACAAATATCTTACAAATCGGTTAATGAAATAAGTACGCTTTGGGAATTGGAATACAAACTCCTCAAGAACCATTGGTGGCCTGTTGGTAACGTCCTTTCCTAGTGATCATCAGACTATGGTTCGATTCCCGCTCAAACTCGTTAGTTCCTTTGGTGGCTGAAACCTCGCCATCCTTGTGAGAGAAGATGGGAAGTTTGGGGTAGACTATAGGTCTACATGCTGAGTCATCAACAGCCATTACCTAGCCCTCCCTTGTCTTAGCTTGGATGGAGAGGGGCCCTGGGCACTGATCATATGTATATATAGTCAGTCTCTAGTGCATTGTCCTGCTAGTTAGGACACTGTCACTGTCCCTTGCCTCTGCCATTCATGAGTGACCTTTAATTCTTCAAACAAGACCAGCTATTTATGCAACAGGATTTATGAGAAGGACGTCGTTACAGTTACTCAAATCGCAAGTAAATTGTCTCTTGTCTTGCTCTTCTGACAGCTCTGCATAACTTTGTGAGCGTTAGCCAGCTGTCGGCTCAATTGAGTTAATTTAGATATAAAAAACATGAATTGCTACCAAGATGTTACAGGATAAAAACGAAATCTGTTGTTCGTAAGTCTAACGGAAACTTGTCACTTTATAAGTTTCCAACTTACTGTACTGTTGGGTCCCTTTAACCCGCATGCATCCCAACGTGACCATTATTTTCTTCAATATTGGTCTCAAACTACGAGAAATCATATTTTGACTGGTGATGTACGGAGTCAAAAAGATATCATTTAAAAAACAAACTATAGAAGATATTTGTTTCGTTACAGAAATTGATTTTACCCGACAAACTAGGCTATATATAAAAAGTGTTACAGAACTCAGCTTGAAATACACTGTGTGAGGTGGTTGTTAAATGCTAACAGAAAGGCGAAGTGAATGCAAGTAAAGTTTATTCAACAGATAACAAGCTTATATACAAGCAGTTGAGAGCAAGATGTCACAAAATTTCAAATAAACTATAACATGCGATGGAAAGCTTAAACAGGTTGTTCTATTATTAGTGCGGAAGAGAGCGAGAGATGAAAAAAACTATAGCAATACATTTTATGAGCGAGTATGAAACACGAGCGGCAAAACTGTTGAATTTGCCCAAAACAGAGTTCGAAGTCAGAACGACACATCCCTGTATTTTAATGAGTTTATTATTATTATTGTTGTTATTATTATTATTATTATTATTATTATTATTATTATTATCATTACTAGCCAAGCTACAACCCTAGTTGGAAAAGCACGATGCTGTAAGCCCAAGGGCTCCAATAGGGAAAAATAGCCCAGTGAGGAAAGGAAATAAGGAAATAAATAAATGATGAGAACAAATTAACAATAAATCATATTAAAAACACTAACAACGGCAAAACAGATATGTCATATATAAATTATAAAAAGACTCAAGTCAGCCTGGTCCATTTGCTCCAACTTTGAACTTTTGAAGTTCTACTGATTCAACTACCCGATTAGGAAGATCACTCCATAACTTGGTCACAGCTGGAATAAAACTTCTAGAATAATGTGTAGTATTGAGCCTCACGATGGAGAAGGCCTGGCTATTAGAATTAACTGCCTGCCTAGTATTACGAACAGGATAGACCTTTTTGCATGTTATCAACTTTACCTGCATTTCATCTTAAAACAAAACTACCATTTTTTTACGCCTTTTCATTACATAAGACGACCATAATGTAATTATCCTTTTGGCTTATTCACCTATTATAATAATTACGCAATACCTGGCTAATTCCAATTATGGGTACGTTAGCCCAACACATGTTCACCTTAATAATTACTGCCTGCAACAAACACGTCATTAAGAAAGAAATGTTTGGTGTTTTGCTGGCATACCATAATGTATAACGCTTCCGGCAAGAATTCCTCAAGACCTTAACTAACTATGCACGGCTTGTCTCGGAAAGCACCAAGGGTAAATGAGACCAACGACTTAAATTTTATTGTAGAAGATGACAGGGATAACAGAAAAGTTATGAATGCAATTTAAAAAAAAAAAAAATTGTTTTAGAGCATTCGTGAGCACGATTACATGTGGCATATATAATTGCTTGGAAGAAGTGGTCACTGGATATGATCTGAAGTAATCATTTACAGAATTCGAAGGGCCTGAGAATACAATTGTATTCTAACTGTATTTCAAAATTTAGCGCCATTATTATTATTATTATTATTATTATTACTATTATTAGTTAAGCTACAACCCTAGTTGGAAAAGCAGGATGTTATAAGCCCAGGGGTTCCAACAGGGTAAAATAGCCCAGTGAGGAAAGGATATAAGGAGATCAATAAACTATATGAGAAGTAATGAACAATTAAAATAAAATATCTCAAGAATAGTAACATTAAAATAGAAGAAAATTAATTTTCTGCATTTACTCATGTTCCCATAGTATTGCCAATGTGATTTTCCTGTGAAAATCATGCAAAATATATCTTTTAATTTATTACTATTAGTCTAAGACTAATGAATAGATAATTATTCATAAATTTAACCAGTGGTTAAGCTACTTATATTGCCAGAAAAAAAGGCAATGATTCAAATCTCTAGCTAGATGGAGCGTTTTAAATATGTTCTACCTTATCTGATTATGCCTCTGTTTACCTAATGCGAGAGGTGCCAAATAATTAGTAGATCATGGTTGGTTGCAGCCAAGAAAATGGCATGGAACTTGCAAGCTCATTCTAGAATTCCAGATTGCTAGCGTCTCCATGTGAAAAAGTGTCTATTTGAAAACAAAATACATTAAAGATGCTGATACACCTACTACCGGGCTCCAACGAGCAGTCTTCTACTTCTTTCACAACGTTATCCCTACCAAGATGGAATAAGATAAGGTGAGTTACCTAGTGGTCCCGTTTTCTACACTCGCGCGCATGCGTCACCTGGAGAGTTCAGCCAGGCGACCTATAGGCGGGAAATATGCCGTGGTTTTTCTTTTTTTTTACAGACGTTTTTGTTTTCATTTGCGTTGACAGATTCATCGTGATTATATGTGTCATATATGGGTGCTCCAATTCTTATAAGACCAATATAACTGTTGGTGATGAAAAAAGAAAAATAGATTTTACCGTTTCCTAAAAGATGCAGAACTATGTAAGAAGTGGGTGAATACATGCAAAAGAAATTATTGTATCGATGCCAAATCTGGACGAATTTGTTCGTCACATTTCCAACCCAATGATTTTGCCAGAAACCTTAGGCACGAGTTGCTCAATTGCTGCCCTAAGACTGTCCGAAGTCTAAAAGAAGATGCCATACTGACACAAAATCTTTATAATAATGTAATTACTGTTATGATCCAGGTAAGCCTATCACTAATATCTCGTCACTTTAGTTTCGTTTACTAGGCATATGTTGTATGTAGCATTTTGGTCAACTAGGAGAACTGTATATGAATACTGTAGGCTCACTTAAGAAATTACGAGAATATATGCATACATCAATTATATTTCTCATCCAAGTAAATCTTTAGCTACGATGGGAAGAGAGAGAAAAATATATTTTCGTTTGTATAAATACTATTATTTGAGCTTCAGATTATAATAAAAAGAATTTTGTTGCTTCGAAATTTTTCAAAAGTTTTCGTCTTGGCAGGTCCATCCCATCTAATCAACCTAATTCAAAATGATTCAATAGACTATGGTTTTCAGGTGGGAGATAAAATCATTACTTCAAAATCTATGTCAAAAATCGTACCTTTATTAGTAAATGATCTCAAAATAGCCTACAAAATTAATGAGTCACTTAAACGTGTGAGGTTATAAACGGCAATGTGAGAAGTCAGCAGTTCAGTTACTCTCTTCCTCAGTGGCTTATTGAAAAGTCAGTTTTGTAATGAAACATCTGATCTTATATCTTTAATTGTTAGTTGGTTTGGCTTGAATAACTCGTACATGAAGTTTTTCGTAAAGAAAGGTAGAGGTGCTTTCTCGAACTGTCCACGTCAAGTTGAAATAGATGCTATATTTTGTTATTAACGCTAAAATGAAAGTGAAAATGTTTTCGTTCCAGTAAGAGGATTATCGTATAACATGATGCAGGGACTGTATGGATTACAGTTCTTGATGACAAGACGACTATGTTAAGACAGTCGAACATCTCTTTCTTTAATACGACAAATTGGTCATTGCCATGATTATTCGTCACATTTAGAATTTTAATATAGACTACGGTTATACATAGTGGATAGAGACAAAAGTTAACGAGTTTAGGGTCTTAATGTTTGTAATAATGATGAAGCTACTGTACAGCTTGTGTCACTACAGAGTGATTGAATATAAGTGCTCCATCTCAAAAGGTTAAATGTTGCTCCCAATGATCTAGATTATTATTATTATTATTATTATTACTTACTAAGCTACAACCCTAGTTGGAAAAGCAGTATGCTATAAGCCCAGGGGCTCCAACAGGGAAAATAGCTCAGTGCGGAAAGGAAAAAAGGAAAATAAAATATTCTAAGAAGAGTAACAACAATAAATATCTCCTATATAAACTATAAAAACTTTAACAAAACAAGAGGAAGAGAAATAAGATAGGAGAGTGTGCTCGAGTGTACCCTCAAGCAAGAGAACTCTAACCCAAGACAGTGAAAGGCCATGGTACAGAGGCTATGGCACTACCCAAGACTAGAGAACAGTGGTTTGATTTTGGAGTGTCCTTCTCCTAGAAGAGCTGCTTACCATAGCTAAAGAGTCTCTTCTACCCTTACCAAGAGGAAAGTGGCACTGAACAATTACAGTGCAGTAACCCCTTGGGTGATGAAGTTATATATCTCTGCGTGTCTCATGAAGCACCTACTGCCTGTTAACAATGAGACCGAGACAGGAAAATCAAGTAAAAGATTTAGCAGAGATAAAACCTGCAGATAAAACCTGCAACACTGATAGGAAGGGAGTCCTTAAGTTCTTTGATGGGAGGGTTCGTGGCTTTTAAATTTAGAAATAAGTATACATCATTAGGCTCAGTTGATGTAGATAAAACAGGCGATAACTGGATATCACTTGTAAAGAGAAAAATATTATATAGGTCATGTAATCATTTTAGAGAAAATCTACACAAAATGGAATATTTATTCAAAATTTTCCTTGGTGATGCTCCGAAACCAGGGGTCAAAGCCGTTTCACATCTTATTGATATGTTTAAAGGCGCCAATATTGATCTTATTCCATCTTGATCCCTACAATAAGGGGCTGATTGTCTGAAGCGCCCTCTCCAATACCTCCTTTCAAAGGCATCTCCAACAAAAACCCTTCTCTCCATATCATTCTTTGTCTTATCTCGCCATCTCATTCTCTGCCTCCCTCTCGATCTTCTACCCCCTAACAGGATCCTCCCAAGCCCTCCTCACTCACTAGCCACCATCCATCCTCTACACATGCCCACACCATCTCAGTCGTGACACTCTTATCACCTATGTAATCTTTACCATGCTGCCAGTCTTATTTCATCATTTTCCAATTGGGGTTCCAACGAGTATTAGACTATTGCTAATTGTGTGCGCGTAAGTTCCACAGTTTTACGAGCCTTTGATATCCCATAACTTTTTTTCGTACAAAAATTTAACTTTCTCTGACTCGGTTTTCAGACACGTCGGCTTTGATCCCTTTCATTCCAGCCACAGAGAGTGTGTATGTTTTATGCTGAAATATAACGGATAAATATAATATTTTTCGGCTGAAAATCTATACAATTTGGTCAAATTCTTCCGTGGTGACTAGAACATCCTGAAGAACATTTTCAAACAAATCATTGACAAGGGCTGTCATGTAATGTTCAAATCTAGAACAAGAAAACTAAACATGTCAGTGATAAATAAGTTAAACCGAGAATTAAGAACAGGCCATCTGTTGCACGTCTTGAAAGAAATTAGGCTAATTCCGATTTATTTTACACTTCCGTAATTCAACGATACTTGACAGCTTATGAGAAAGTTTCAATTACGAGAGAGAGAGAGAGAGAGAGAGAGAGAGAGAGAGAGAGAGAGAGAGAGAGAGAGAGAGAGAGAGTCCTGACCAACACCATTCCAGTGAGCTTCAAAGTTACCTAGACATTCTCATATATAATACACACATTAGTCCATAACGTTGTGAAAATAATGTTTCAAAGGTTTTCCATGACTGCATGTCTGAAACGATACGATTGGAATGTCTAAAGCAATACGAATTTCTAATCTGAAGTCAGGTTACTTGAATTGTGTAATCGATAGGCTAATATATCATTTGAAATATTGTCTAAAATTGTGTCTATAATGCTGTCTAAAGATAGCTAGAATATTGTGTTACCTGTTGATTGACAGGACGATTTCACATGACAGGTAGATCCTGATTCGGCTGTGTTTTCGAAAGTTTCTGCTTCTGCCATTAAATTCCTTCTTGTGCCTTTGAAAGTGTTTCATGTAACTTATATTTTCACTCTCATCTCTCTGTGTATTTAGAGGCAAATGTTGCTGGAGTTAAAGACGTGAGATGGAAATAAGATTTAAAATTTGAAGAAAGTTTAGGAGAAATTGTAGTAATAACGAAAACCTGAACCATCAGAGTTTCAGGAAAATCTGTTCTAGATGTGTTTTAGTGTCAGGGCGATTATGAATAACTTTTTGATGATAGGAATAGCTCGGGGAAAAAAAAATAAAAAAAAATCATGATACCCTAATGGAGATTTGGGATAAAACTTAACCAGGTGAATATACTTCTGTGGCAATGCAAATGTTCACAAAACTTCGTTCAAATTTCAAGATTCTAAAAAGGTAAGGTATATCGTATTGAAGATTGCCATTAGAAAATTGATTTAAAAATTTTTCTCTGCATGCGTCCGTTTTTGTTTTCTGTACTTCTATTATTTTTTAACTTTCATTATTTCTGGTACTTTCATTATTTTTTACCTTCATTATTTTGTATACTTTTGTAATTTTTTACTTCCAGTATTTTTTGTACGTTCATTATTTTGTATCCTTTCATTATTTTTGTACTTTCATTATTTTTCTACTTTCATGATTTTTTTTTTTACTTTTATTATTTGTGTACACTCATTATTTTGTAGTTTCATTATTTTTGCACTTTCATTATTTTGTATACTTTCATCAGTTTTTGTAGTTTCATTATTTTGTATACTTTCATTATTTGTATACTTTCATTATTTTGTATACTTTCATTATTTTGTATACTTTCATTAATTTTGGTACTATCATTATTTTTTGTAATTTCATTACTTTTGTACTTTTATTTTGTTTTTACTTTCATTATTTCTTCTATTATATTGTATACTTTCATTATTTTTATACACTTTCATCATTTTTTATACTTTCAATATTTTGTATACTTTCATTAATCTATATAATTTCAATATTTTTTATACTTTCATTATTTTTGTATACTTTCATTATTTTTATATACTTTCATTATTTTTATACTTTCATTATTTTTATATACTTTCATTATTTTTATATACTTTCATTATTTTTTATACTTTCATTATTTTTGTACTTTAATTATCTTTTGTACTTTCAATATTCTATGTTTGATGTCCATGATTGTTGTGACTCAAAATTGTTTAAATAGAAAAAAGAGAGTTCACTGAACTAATGAAAGATGAAAAACACCCTTTCATCGGATAAAGACATTTGATGCATTCAAATGTTTGACAGTATTCATGTCAGTCACTTCACGCGAAGTGAATTTATAAGATTTCTTGATAAAAAAAAGCTAATTTTCTATCAACTGTATTCCCCTAAAATATTCGCCGTGCTTTGGAAATTACATCGATTCCGATCCTAATGTTCCCGATAGAGTATATTTACTTTACTGGAAATATAAGATATGTACATAATAGACAGTAAGTAGAATAGTTGAATCAGTATCAGCACCGAAGTATTAGTTTTCATTTTCCACCTTTTCTGGATTTAGCCATTATTTTACCTTATTAATTCTTCTTCAATTATTTCCTCATATAAAACTAAAAGAAATGATTCGTATCAAAAGAAAGTTCAGGTTTTATACGAAGAAACAAATGAAGAAATGAAGCAAATCCACAAACATACAGCATTAAAAAACAGCAATAGAAACAACATCAAATAGGTCTAATGACGAGGTCTAAAACAAAGAAACGGTCGATAGACTTCATCGGTCAAATCGTGCCAGCTTTGTTTGTTTTCAAGATGAATTATGAACATGACTCCTAGATTTTCGTGCAAGAAGAATCGGCCTGACCTTTGGATGACTAGTGGAAAGGCACCTGGTTGTTGTTGTTGTTGAGCCTTTGCAACCAAGGCTAACAGATGATATAATTAACAAGATTGCAATGGTTTCCAAACATATGAATAACAATGAATAACAACAAAAGTGTCAACACAACGGGAAACTGTTATTTGTGCAGAGAAGGAAACGATATATGGCCAGACCTTTAATGAATCATTCATAAGACTATATTATCATCGTTGAAATCGTGGCTGTTTTGAATGATTTAGAATATGAAATATCCGTATGCCTGAAAACGACTGAATCATGTTGATGTTACACATAAGCTTTTTAGCCTCGAATGATATGCCTACTAAACTGAATTCACAGGGAAGAGATACATTACGAATTTGTGCAAGTTCACTTTTTGGGGGCTATGACTGACTGTCTAAAGAGCCTCCGCCCGGACACAAGGTCCAGGCAATCTGCGCGCGCACATGCAAGTTCGCCGAGGTTCTATACCTCCTTTCAGGGTCGAGAAAAAACAAATAATAATACAGAGGATAGTGACAATGATCTAAGTTCATAAAAGTGTAAAGAACATTCTCTTTGTTCATTCATTCGGCTTCATTTAATTAGATCAAGCGTGAACTATTGACGTGACCTCTTCAAATAGATTGTCACCACCACGGTATGGCTATAGGCTATGTAGGTTGCGTGCACTTCTTCAAGGCAATGATTGTTAATAGTAGGGAATTTGTCATGTTTAAATGGAACCCCGTGGAAAGCAAATTTTTAAGTTTCCACGAAGAAAATACACTGGAATAGAGAAAAGATATTGCAATTCATTATGTTTAGCCTACAGATGATATTTTCATATATTATACGCGCGCGCGCGCACACACACACACACACACACACACACATATATATATATATATATATATATATATATATATATATATATATATATATATATATATATATATATATACCATCTCCTCCTACGCCTATTGACACAAAGGACCTCAGTTAGATTTCGCCAGTTGTCTGTATCTTGAGTTTTTAAATAAATACTTCTCCATTCATCATCTCCTACTTCACGCTTCATAGTTCTCAGCCTTGTAGGCCTGGGTCTTCTAACTCTTCTAGTGCCTCGCGGAGCCCAGTTGAAAGTTTGGTAAACTAATTTCTCTTGGGGAGTGCGAAGAGCATGCCCAAATCATCTCATCTATCCCTCACTATGATCTCATCCACATATGGCACTTGAGTAATCTCTCTTATATTTTCATTTCTAATCCTGTCCTGCCATTTAACTCCTAATATTCCTCTGAGGGCTTTGTTCTCAGATCTACAAAATCTGTTGAATATTGTTTTATTGTCATAACATGACTCATGTCCATGCAAGAACACCGATCTCTCTAAAATGATATATAGTATGATTTTTATATGTAATTTCAAGCGATTTGATTTCCAAATTTTACTAAACCTAGCCATTGTCTGATTGGCTTTTTTAAAATCTTTCATTAAACTCCAATTCTAAAGACCTGTATAGGCGATCATAGTTCCTAAATATTTAAATGAGTCCACCTCATTAATCCTTTCTCCTTCCAATGAAATTTCATCTTCCATTGCAAATTCCATTCTCATCAACTCTGTCTTTCTTCTATTTATCTTCAGCTCACTCTCTTGTGAAATTTAGTGCATTCTGGTAAGCAAGCTTTGCAAGTCCTGTGGCGTTTTACTAATAAGGACAGCGTCAGCAGCATACTTCAAGTCCGCTAATGTCCTATTACCAATCCAGTCCAATCCTTCTCCGCCATCCCCAAGTTCCACAGTTTTACGAGCATTACAAAATCCATGAGGAGGATAAACACCATAGGTGACAACACATTTCCTTGGAGTACTCCACTGTTCACTGGAAATTCATTTGATAGAACTCCATTAACATTGAATTTGCACTTGCTATACTCACGAACAGTCCTAATGAAATTTACATATTTAAGAGGAACTCCATAATAACGCAGGACTCTCCACAAAATTGGCTGGTGCATACTATCAAAGGCTTTTTTATGGTCTACAAAGGCCATCAAAAGTAGATTTCTATATTCTACACATTGCTGTACCACAGGTCTTAAAATGAAAACCTAGTCAGTACAACTTCTACCTTTTCGAAATCCTGCTTGTTTATATCTCAAATTTTCATCAGTCTTTCTCTCTGGTCTCTTTGGAATGAGCATACTATATATTTTCATGACAACTAACTCAAGTGCGATGCCTCTGTGATTATTGTAATCTGTCAGATCTTTTTTTTATTTTTGCAATTTTCACCAACATGCTTAGTTCTCATTTATCAGGTTTTGCCTCTTTACGTCACATTCTGCAAAATAATCTTGTAAGTATTCTAGGGGTCACTTCATTTTCGGCCAATATCATCTCAGCAGTTATTCCACTGTATCCAGGGGCTTTCCATATCTTCAGTATTTTTTTTAGGATAGCTTCGACTTTAAACACACTGAATTCATTCATGGGCACATCAAGGCCTTACTCAGCTTCAAGTATGTCAATCAAATTATTCCCTTCATATCTCCTATTCATGACCTCACCAAAGTGTTCCATCTAACATTTCCTTTCTTCATCTTCTGTTGTTATAACAGATCTATCTCTCTTTTGATGGGTATATGATTCTTCTTCTTTACCCCATAAATGATTTCATTAATAATTCTATGAGCAATTCTTACACCATAACCACTCCCTGAATTCGTAGTTTTGACAGCCTCATCTGCTTTCATGTCTAAATATTCTCTCCAGTCATTCTTATCTTTTTTTTTTTAACTCCGCAATTAATACTGAAATATTTACCATGCTCAACCTTGTAATTTTCATTACTACCTCGAAAAATGTCAACAATAATTTTCTGTATTTATAGTATCACAAGTATTAATTTTGATATGCATGATTTTCTCCTTGTAACTGCATGTCCCAAAATTTCACTACCAGCTGACTGATATATATTCATTATCACACCATTTTTCATTAATTGTCTGATATCCGTTAATTAACGTCTCCAAGACTGCAAATCGATTACTACATTCAATTGTAAATGTTTCTCTGTGCTCATCTTCTAGAAGCTTAGATGTATCACTCCTAGGTATTCTACCTACATTTTTGTTGGGTGTTTTCAGTTTTAATTTCAGTTTGGCAATGAGGAGCTGGTGATCACTACCAATATATGTACCTCTATAGCTTCTTACATTTCTCAAAGTCCTCCTTCTCTCATTATTAATGGTTATGTGATCAATTTGATTTTTGTAATTGCCGCATGGTGAAGTCTATGTATATTTGTGGATGTCCTTGTGCTGGAAAAGAGTACCTCCAATAAAAAGATTGTTTGCTGAAGAGAAACTTATGAAATGTGCTCCATTTTCATTTGCAACTTCGGTAAGACCCTCAACACCAATCACATTCTCTATCCCTTTATTATTCCTACCAACTATAACATCGAAATTACCAATCACAATTTTCATATCTCTCTGGGATCTCATCTATTACACTCTGCAGTTCTCCATAGTATTCATCTTTCCTTTCTTCAGGGGGATCATTTGTTGGGGCATAGCAAACTATAATACTCATATTGCACTACTTTGATTTAAACCTTGCAAGTAACAATCTACTATTTATATCTCTCCACTCGCTTAATGCCTATTCTGCTCTTGGTGTCATTATCATTCCTACCCCTTCTCTTCCAACTCCATCTGTTCTTCCTGAGTGTGTGTGTATATATATATATATATATATATATATATATATATATATATATATATATATATATATATACACACATATATATCTATATATATACTCATACATATATATATATATATATATATATATATATATATATATATATATATATATATATATATATATATATATATATACACACACACACACATATATATATATATATATATATATATATATATATACTTTGTCTAAGATTTCTTTATTAATCCCCTTACAACGTGTTTCAGTTAGGGCCAAGATATCCAAACTATATTTCATAATTTCATCCTCCACTTGTAACTTTCCGAATAAAATGGACTCCATTTTTCAACTTTGCCAAGACCCTCAACACCCATCACAGGCTGACATAAGTCTCTTTATAGTTTATATATGAAATATCTGTTTTTATTGTTGTTACTGTTTTTAAAATACTTTATTTGATTGTTCATTATTTCTCCTATCGTTTATTATGTCCTTTCCTCACTGGGCCATTTCTCCATGTTGGATCCCTTGGGCTTATAGCATTTGGCTTTTCCAACTAGGGTTGTAGCTTAGCTAATATTAATAATAATAATAATAATAATAATAATAATAATAATAAATCACTGAAATTAAACAACTTTGGTTTCGACTCAAGTTGTTTCGTTCCAAAGCGATTTGTACTCAAGTTGTTTCGTACCACCACCCAAAATGATTCGTACCAACCTATCGCACCAAATTGAACCAGATATAGTCATTCGTTTCAATTTATAAATACAATTCCATAACTATTTGCAGATACTGGTGAAACCGGTGATATTGTACTCTTGTGTAGTGCCATTGCCTCTGTACCATGGTCTTCCACTGTCTTGGGTTAGAGTTCTCTTGCTTGAAGGTAGACTCGGTCACACTATTCTGTCTTATTTCTCTTCCACTTGTTCTGTTAACGCTTTTATAGTTTATATAGAAAATATTTATTCCAGTGCTGTTACTTTTCTTAATATATTTTGTTTTTCCTGTTTCCTTTCCTCACTGGGCTATTTTCCCTGTTGGGGCCCCCGGGCATAGCATCCTGCTTTTCCAACTAGGGTTGGAGCTTAGAAAGTAATAATAATAATAATAATAATAATAATAATAATAATAATAATATGATAGTGGTAAATCGCTTGGAAAAGATAATTTCGGCTATTTCTCTATATAACTATCCATTTTCATCCGAGTTTCCAGTATGACAACAATTGTATAAAATATACCGTGATACCACATGGATCTCTGACATTCAAATAGGCTATACATTTGGTGGATTTCCGTCATTGGGTACCCCTTTTCTGGGATATTTGCGAGTTATAACTGCCTTGTTAATGGACACTATATGAATAACAGATGACTTTGATACACTCACATAGGATCAACATTGAAATGTTTTTTTTTTTTTTTTTTTTTTTTTGCTTTTTCTTAGGCTTCTTTTTGTGCAATAAGTTTGAAATACAATACTATTTGGAATGTTAAGGAATGTATAAACTTAAGAAACTTAAGAAAACTTAATATAAATTTGATGTCATTTATCTAATAGTATTGTACTACAACAACAACCATACTATGTAATGAAGAGTATGAATGAAGAGTACATAAACATTTCCAGGTCACTGTGCTCTTCTTTGAATTATTATTATTTCATTTATAATCAAACTTTGCATATTGTCAATCAAGTCATATAAGCTATGACATATTCGTCGCATCCACATCGATTGTTCAACTTCATATTTTGTATCAATGGTATCACGACCAGTATAAGCAAATAAAGTCATTTCAATGACTTTCCAGATACGATGTCTCAGTTCTATTTGGTGCCACAGGTTGGTATGAATCAACTTGGTGGTGGTACGAAACGATCCAAGAACGTGGTACGAAATAACTTGGGTTGAAACTACCCTAGTACGAAATGACTTGATATTACTTATTATAGTGGAATTGAGACATGCTAAAAAGCCTGCTACTCTTGAACAGTCAACCACATTTAAATATAGGAATAATATTTACAGATTATGGAAAGCCAGAAAAAATATTGAACCCATTACAAACCAGAATTGAAAATAGTGAAAACCTTATTATTATTATTATTATTATTATTATTATTATTATTATTATTATTATTGTTGTTGTTGTTGTTGTTGTTTTTACAAGCTAAGCTACAATCCTAGTTGAAGAAGCAGGATGCTATAAGCCCAAGGGCCCTAACAAGAAAAAATAACCCAGTGAGGAAAGGAAACCAGAAAATAAACTACAAGAGAAGTAATGAACAATCAAAATAGAATATTTTAAGAACAGCAACATTAAATTATATATTCCATTTATATACTAAAAAAAGATAAAAAACAAGAGGGAGAGAAACAAGAAAGAATAGCTAACCCGAATGTACCCTCAAGCAAGAGGACTTTAACCCAAGAGAGTGAAATGACTTTCCTTTAGCTTTGTCAAGTTCAAATGGCGGAGCAAAAACCTTTTGGAACACAAGTCTTTTTATAGTTTATAAATGATATCTTTGTTTTGATGTTACTGTGTTTAGAATAATTTATCGTTATTTTTTTTCCTCACCGTTTATTTATTCCCTTTCCTCACTGAGCTATTTTTCCCTGCTGGAACCCTTGGACTTATAGCATTTTACTTTTCCAACTAGGGTTATAGCTTAGCTAGTAATAATAATAATAATAATAATAATAATAATAATAGCCAGGTCAGGTATCACCTGTCCTTGTCGTTTTCAGCGTCATACATTGACACTATTAGACTTTCCGGTTTCCATGTTGGCAGAAAAGTGACAGTAAACGACACCACCGAAAGGCTTGAGCTAAGGAACATTAATAAAGAATCCTGATGGAAGAGAGCCATGAATAACCAAATATAATTGAAGGACTTGATATAAATTATAGGTAGGCTAATAAATGGTACTTTAATTTCACGTAACTTACGGGATCCTGATTGGTCCCACCTGATTATGTAGTGTCCTTTACATTTCTGGGCTCAGGCCATGTCGTCCTGATGGAAGCTCCTTTATAGTAGCTTCCTAGGTTATATTTAACCACAGTGATATATCCCAGAGAATTTTACTTAAGGTATCCAGAATTCTAACTCCTGGCACGAATACCCCTGGCTTTCGCCTTTAGGGATATCGCGTAATATCAGAGGACATATTTTTGACACGCCACATAGCTATCTACACCCCTAATAGCGTTTACGCTTCTAGAGGGGAAAGTGGCAAGAATTGGAGGAGAGCCGTTATTAAGGCACGCTCTACTCCTACTGTTGAGTACCTGTATGACGTCACGTCCGGGCGCCATCTTGTTATTCCTTCTTTTGTAGCGAGCCTTACTCGGTGTTTTCCCAGTGCTCACACGCTATTTTTGGATTATTTTCTGCTATGATGCTTTCTCCAGCCTCATCTGCCCCTGGAAAGTTGAGTATTATCTTTATTTTGTATTAATGTAAGCTTTTGCCAGTTTTTTCCTCGATTCAAGGTTTAATTAACGTAACAAGAGCTGTTGCTTAACCGGAAGCGTCATGGACGCTGGCGTTCGCTATGCATGTGTCATTTAGTCAGCCAGAACGACCTTCCCGGTATATTTAGCTTTAATAAATTTAGCTATTCAGCCTTCATTGCTAGGAAATTTTATATAATGCCGATAGTATCGGGGTTTTGGCGATTTAGGTAACCGATCCTCACTTACGCTAGGCTTCCTAGCCTAGGCGTCTAGCCATTGCTTTCATGCATGATATAGTTTTCCTAGTGTGGTAATTTTATTGAAGCTTTAGGCAATATTTTATAAATATAAAATATTACTGCAAAAATTTTCCTCTTCCAAAGATAGTATACGAGAGAGTTTCGGTGTTTTAGGTAATCGATTCTCACCGCTTCTAGGCTACTAGCCTAGGGGCTTTAGTATACTTTCATACATGTCCCCAATTGCTCTTGTATCGCCTTATTTAAGTGGAGACTGATACCTCCTAGTCTTTTATAAAGTAATACTAATCTCCCTAGTAGATTTAAGAGCAATCTCTTCTCCCTCTGAGTTAGCCTAGGCTGAACCCTAGTCAGATTTGCCTTGAATTGCATTCGGGTGAATCTAGGCTAGGGTGTTTCTGTCCCTTCCCTTAACCGCAGATTCTGGTTTTGGGTTTAGTCAGAACATCAGAGTATTTCGTCTGTGGTCGGTTGCCGACTGGCAAGGTGAATTGAATTCCCGGGTCAGGTTAGGCTACCGACGCAGGAGGCTAGACTTCCCTAGGCCTCACCTGAAGGCATTATATGATATGATGCTTCCTCCCTGTGGCCTAGCAGACAGTTCTGTGCCGGCAGAACCTAAGCTGAAGAATAAAATTCTTCTATTGCTTGGGGGACTCCGACATTAGACTCTGTTCCTACTGTCTGAGACAGCAGCGAGGGTGCTGCCAATCTCTTTCTGTATTGGGCTAACCCTAGGCTAGGAAATCGAATTCCCTGGCCCCTTGGGATAGTTCTAATACTGGAACGGAGTCTTGTTAGGTGAGGTAGGACTGGCTTTACTGCCGGCTCCTCCCTCACCCTACAGGACCCTCACCCCTCCACTCTCTGTCCTTTAGTGATGGCCTAGCCTTCACATACCTTGGCCATTGTCCTACAATTGACCCTAGTGCCGGTAGGTTGTGGGATTGGCTCGGGTTTTCTGTCGCGGAGACCCTAACCCCCTGTCGAGTGTTCTTCAGTCCTCTCTTGGTCTACCTTCCATAACCCTGCCGGCAGAGATCGGTGAGGTTGTGGTTGGATGGAAGCCTGAATGTTGCATTTCTCCCTTCCATTTGAACCCTCATTCCAGATGGAGGGCAGTAAGGCTGAGCCTTTACACGCCCCCTCATCCATGCTTTCTCTCTTTCTTACCACTAGTATCCTGGGTCCCAACTGCCGGCAGCCATGAGGCCGCCGGCAGTCAGTTGGACTGCAGATTGCTGACAGATTGTACTATCGCCGGCTGGTATGGGTTGCTGACGTTCGGCGACCCACTGGCAGCCGGCGATCCATCGGCTACCTGCTGGCAGCTATGCTGACTGCTGGCAGCCGATCGAACGACTGTCTGACGATATATCTCTCGCCGCCGGCTGATGGAGACCGCCGAATGTCGGCGGCTTCCCAGCGGCCGGCGACCTACTACAGCCGGTGGTCTGCCGCCCATTACCACTAGAAGGCAGTACACCTTCTAACTTAAACCCAGGAACTAACATGCCGGCGTATGCCGACAGGTACTACAGTATATGACTGTACAGTGGTCAGTATAATTGCGATATAGATCATACTGCAATCAGAAAACCACGGTATAGTTTGTATGGTAGCCCATATATATTCTAACATACACTGTGTTTCATGGACAGCCTATTGTGAGGCCACTTGATATAAAGAAAGAAAGTGAGTTCTTTCTTTAATTTACAGTGATCACTACATTCAATCCCCAATATTGAATTCCAGAAGACGGTATTAAGTTACACCTCTATATATCCTGAACGATAAAGATCTTCTAATAACTTTTGTATCTTTAAAAATACCCCAGAATTAAATTTTGAGGGAGGTCATAGCAATTGGCTGAACAGGAAACACACGTAGGTGTCTTTCCTTCTTCCTTTCTAGCTTACCTATCCTAAGCTAAATATATACATAACATTGTATAATGAATTTTGTGAGATAATTCAGCGAATACTCATCTGCCTTTCCTTTCTTTACAGGAGGACCATCCCAAGTGCGGGAATCACTTCTGTAATGTCCGCAGCAAGAACTTCTGCGGCCATGGTCTGTGCAGGAAGCACGCGCGCTGCGCAGCGACGGCGGGTTCTCTGAAGTATTGGAAACCCCAGGTATGTGATGTTTGTTCCAATCTGGTTACTGAGGCTTTTGATGACCAAAAGTCTACTGAGTCAAGGGATGCAGCAAGAGAGAAGCTGCGTATGTGGGTCAGGGGTTTTCAAAAGAATACCACCGGGCCATACCTTCCTAATGAAAAGATGAGGGCCTGTCTTTTCCCTAGGGCATCTTCGGATGCAGTAATCCCGCAACCTCATACAGAGATCCCCCTCGTCCAGATTCCGATAGAATCTGATATATCGGATGCCATGAAGGACATCCAGTTAGAAGACAAGATGTCAGATGTTTCAGAAGGCACTGAACGTAGTCTTCTTGCCGAAGATCAGGAGCAAGAGTCTGTATTGGCTCCTGAGACCGACGACGAAGGAACCGAAATAGTTTTGGTTTCATCAACTCCGGTGGCAGAGCCCATCCCCTCAACCTCCTCTGCCCCTCAATTGGCTGACATAAGTCAAACGTTGACTTCTATCCTCTCTATGTTTCAGGATTTAAAGAAGCAGTCAACCGAGAAAGAAGTTGCGCTACGGTCGGAGATGCACCAACTCGTAGCTTCTTGTGTAGCTCCAAAGAAGCTAAACGTCAAGGATCTTCCCTCTTTCTTGGACGTCAACCCATGGAGGCATGCTGAGCACATGCCCATGTCAGGAGGTAAGATCTTCCTCTCCGACAAGCTGGGCATAGTCCCAGTCGAAGACGTGGAATTCTGGCCCAGTAAAGGGGCCTACCCAGACTGCTACATTCGTCTGAGGACGGAACCTCCTTCGAAAGAGGAGACAGAGCCGAAGAGGTCATAATCCTTGACCTCCCCAAAGCTCAGGCCTTGTTTACCAGCACATTGAAGGAGAGGGCCTTCACTAGCTCCAAAGTGCCAGCTCTGAGTAAGAAGCACCCATCCTTCATTGCTTCTTCCCGTGCCTTCCCCTTTATGGAAAAAGGGTTTAAGGCAGCCAAAGCGGGAAAACCTTGCCCCACACTCGAAGAGTGTAGGCCATCCTCTCTTGCCCTACTATCAGACGATGCTGACTGGAAGGATGTTTTTAGTACCTTCTCAGTCGGGAAGTTGGAGGCCGACATTGCCGGACGTCAGCTCGGTGAAGACCTCCCTAAGTTGTCAGACTTTCACCTGCGTCGGGAGCAGGAAACGAAAGAAAGACTTGCCACCTCAATGTCTCTTCAAACCGGACTGGAGACAATGACAAGCGTCTCCCCATCCCCAGATATGTACATGGTCTTTGCCAAGGCTCACTTGGCAACAGTGACGAAGGACCTGTACAACTTCATCAAAGCCAGACGGGCTTGTAGAGAGTTCGTGTTTGCCTCGGTTGCGGTGAGACACGAACCAAGGAAGTTAATATCCTCCAACATCTGGGGTAAAGACCTCTTTCCAAGTGAAGTGGTCAAAGAGGTTGTTGACAAAGCTGCCACGGATAATAGAAATCTTCTCCAAAAGTGGGGCTTGTCGATGAAGAGAAAGTCTTCGCCAGATGAGGGTCCCCAACCTAAAAGAAAGACTAAGAGGCCAAGAGCGCCCTCTCGCCCAACTAGACAACAAGAACTCCCCGTGGCCGGGGTGTCCCAGACGGTGGCACAACCACCCACCACGTACCAATTGGTACTCCAGCAACTAGCGACACAGTCGCCTGTCTTTACCCCAGCCTTTGAAAGGCAATCCACGACCTTTCAGCCAAAATCTAGAGGTTCCTTTTGAGGCTCCTCTAGACGCCCCTCAAGAGGCAGGGGCAAGAAAGGTGGATGTGGCCAAGGAGGCAAGTCCTCCAACCAGCACTCCAAGTGAAATGCTTCCAGTAGGAGGGAGACTCTTCTCTTACTGGGATCGTTGGACCTTCGATCCCTGTGCCCACAGCCTGATCAAAAACGGACTAGGTTAGAGCTGGAACACAACTCCACCGACTTTCCCTCAATTCTTCAAACACTCAACCCTCATTCTGGAAGAATATGTCCAAGAACTCTTAGACAAGAGAGTCATAAGGAGAGCAAAGTCTGTCAAGTTCCAGGGAAGGCTGTTTTGTGTTCCAAAGAAAGACTCGGAAAAACTCAGTCATTCTGGACTTGTCACCACTCAACAAGTTCATAGTGAACCACAAGTTCAGGATGCTTACTCTTCAACACATAAGGACCCTACTGCCCAAGCAGGCATACACAGTCTCCATAGACATAGCGGACGCATATTGGCATGTTCCAATCAATCGACAAGTTTCCTCCTACTTAGGATTCAAGCTGCAAAAGAGACAATATGTCTTCAAGGCCATGCCCTTCGGACTAAACATAGCCCCAAGGGTATTCACAAAGGTTGCAAACGCAGTCATTTGTCAACTACGCCTAAAGGGAGTTGAGGTGATAGCCTACCAGGACGACCGGCCTGGGGGGGGGGACAGCATCCGAAGCAGAATGCACGCAAACCTCCAAGGAAGTGATCCAGTTCCTGGAACATCTAGGATTCAAGATCAACTTGGAAAAGTCTCGACTATCTCCAGCTCAAAAGTTCCAATGGCTTGGCGTTCATTGGAACTTACAGTCACACCACCTCTCCCTTCCATCAAAGAAGAGGGGAGAGATAGCGGGATCTTTTAAGAGACTTCTACGATCTGACCGGATATCAAGACGGCAACAAGAGAGAGTACTGGGCTCCCTCCAGTTTGCCTCAGTGACAGACCCAGTGTTGAGAGCACAATTAAAAGATGCATCAGGAGTCTGGAGAAGATACGCATCAAACGCTCGAAGAGATCTAACAAGACCGATACCAACTCGTCTGCGATCACTTCTCAAGCCATGGTCGGAGGCCAAGCACCTAAAGAAGAAGGTACCCTTGCAACCACCTCTACCCTCGGTCACCGTTCACACGGATGCCTCAAAGGAAGGATGGGGAGGCCACTCTCACCAACGGCAAGTCCAAGGAACCTGGTCCTCCCTCTTCAAGACCTTCCACATCAACATTCTGGAAGCCATGGCAGTTTTTCTATCGCTGAAGAAACTGAAGCTTCGCTGCTTGGTCCACATCCTACTGGTCCTGGACAGCGAAGTGATAATGAGATGTCTAAACTGGCAAGGTTCGAGATCACCCCAAATCAACCAAGTGATGTTGGCCATTTTCCTCCTGGCGGAAAAGAAGAGATGGCACTTATCAGCAGTTCACCTTAAAGGGTTCCGCAACGTGACGGCGGACGCTCTATCTAGGCTCACCCCGATAGAGTCGGAATGGTCCCTAGACGCAAGATCATTCTCCTACATCTTACGCAAAGTCCCAGGACTGCAGATAGACCTCTTCGCAACGAGCGATAATATATTTATACATATATATATATATAATATATATATATATATATATATATATATATATATATATATATATATATTTAAATATATATATATATATGTATATATATATATATATATATATTTAAATATATATATGCATATATATATGTATATATATATATTTATATACAGTATATAGCCTACATATATATATATATATATATATATATATATATATATATATATATATATATATATATATATATATATATATATTTATATATATACATGTATATATGTTTATATATATACATATTTATATACATATTATATATATACATATTATATATATACATATTTATTTATATATATATATATATTCATATATTATAATTATATATATATATGTATTTATAATTATATATATATATATATATTTATATATACAGTATATATATATATTTATATAATATATTTATACATATAGTATACAGTATATATATATATATATATATATATATATATATATATACAGTGCATATATATATATATATATATATACATATATATATATATATATATCTATATCTATATATATATATATATATATATATATATATATATATATATATATATCTATATATATATATATATATAGAGAGAGAGAGAGAGAGAGATAGAGAGAGCTACTGCTAGCTTGTGTTTTAGAGAGATTTTTCAGTCGAGACAATATAGTATGTCAAACTAAACATCGATTAGTTTTTGTAAAAAAAAATTGTTCGCGAGAATGGTATAGCAAATATCGCATCAAATATTCAATATAATTGTAAGGAAAGTATTATTATAATGATATAATTAGGAACCATGAAGTTATATTGAATTAACGTTCATAAATATTTTTTTGAGATTTCCCAGCCATCACACAGCTCACGGCTCTAAGCTCTAGCAGTACAGTAGTACTTCCCCCATCCTGGTGTTTCCCCCCCCCCCCGGCCCTCCTCCCCAGCCCAGCGTACTGCTTCTGCCTGTTGTCCTCCCGCGGCCTGTCTAACAACCGAACTCTTCTACACCTGAAATTCTGGAATCTTTAGATATTGGGGGTGATAGAGGGGGACTAGAGACGCCAGGACAGGACTATTGCATTTGACTATTTGGACGTAAGGAACATCTTGAAGTTACTTGATAGAGGAACTCACCTAGTATCGGAGATACCTGCCGGTCCCAGGGTCAGATAGAAGAAGGTAAGTACAATACAATTGTGTTGGAACAAATTACCTTGGTCTAGATGAGTTTGTATCAATAAGGAACAATATGATAACATTGTTCATACCATTATTCAAATAAGGAGGTATATAAAATTCTCTAACAGTTTTTATTTGCATTGTGAGGGCGAAATGAGACGCACAGGTAAACAAATTCTATTTTATTTAGGTAAATAAGAATAAGCATACAATTAAGCAATAAATTGTAATGGAATGCAATTAGCAACATAGACTTAAGACATCAATAGAAATGGGTGTGGAATCTGAAAAGGAAAACTTGCCATTACGCACATTAGTTCCAGAGGATCTATAAAGTCTTTCTAGAAAGTCTTATATACACTTCATGTTAAAAACATGTGGCACACGTGTTTCTGTCTATGTGACTTCACCTTTTGTATAAGAACAGTCCGTAGTGTCACAAGGTGGCACTTAAAATCACTATGTTTCGCATTAGGGTCAACACAGGCACCCATAGAGTTAGAGTCCCAAATAACTCACTGTTCTACGCAGCATTAAGCAGCAGGTTTTAGTACACTACCTGCCACTACCACATAACGTTTAAGCTCGTGCACCTGCTTCACTTAGTGTTTGAAAAACACTCTGGAGGACTTCCAGCCTGTGAAAGAGCGAAGACTTTCGAAGTCCATCGACTGGAAGAAATTCAGGGAAGAGGCGACTTTCCTGGGATCGTGACCTGCGGGTGTACTGTCAGGATCCGCTCTGCGAATAAAGTAGGTGATCTTCGCCCTTAGTTGTTTGAGTGACAAGTCGGACCCTGAAGTTTCTCCTTTAAAGAGCTGTCCTCCGCCAAAGTCTGAAGTTCGACGAAGTTAGACCTTTAGACTCTCCACTGGACATAGAGAGACATCTTCCTTCAGAGGGCAGATTCTCCAGGGGCCCCACTTTTTGGTGGGTAGCTCGTTCTTGGCGAGAAACGTTGGGTCAGGAAAGAGGGTAAGCTCACCTGTTTCAGCAAACAGTATCTGGCCCTCTTCTCTTGATAATGCCACAATTTCACTGACTCGGGCTCCCGAGGCAAGAGCGAATAGGAAAATCACTTTTTGAGTCATCTTTTAGAGGGCAAGAATCGTTGTCCAAACTTGAGGCAAAGAGACCAGGAGATGGGTCTCGGTGGGGGTGCGGGTCCGAGTCTGGCACATGCCTTTGGCAGCTTGTTAAAGATGTCATCAGACAGGTCTATCTGGAAGGCATATAGTAATGGTCTTGTCATGGCTGATTTGCAGGTGGAAATCGTGTTGGCTGCCAAGCCCTGTCCATGAAGGTGAATAAAGGAGGACAGACAAAAGTCTATAGAGATTTCTGTAGTATTTTTAGCCTTGACAAAGGACACCCACTTCTTCCGGGATGACTCGTATTGCCTTCTGGTAGATTTTGTTTTGTATTCCTCTAAGAAGTCCAAGCTTTTCTTCTAGATCCCAAACCTCTTCTTGATGGCTAGGGAGAGGAAATCATGAGATGAAGGTCTCGGGTTTTCCTTGATGAAGCGAAGACAGTTGACTTCTGAACTTGTTGGGAGAGAACTGGGTCCGGCAGGGAAATTAGCTTGGGTCGTAACTCCAGGATTAATGGGAACCAGTTGCTCCGGGGCCACTTGGGTGCCACTAGGGCTACTGTTCCTTGGAAGGTTCTCAGCTTGGTGAGGACTTTCAGCAGAAGGTTGGGTGGAGGGAACAGGTAAATCTTGGACCATCTGTTCCAATCCAGGGACATGGCGTCCATCGCTTCCGCTTGGGGGTCCTCGTATGGGGTCACGTAACGAGGAAGTTGCTTGTTGTCGCTCGTTGTGAAGAGGCCTATCTGCAGTTCCGGGACTTGATGGGAGATAGAGGAGAATGAGTCTGCGTCTAGGAACCATTCTGACTCTATCGGAGTTGTCCTGGATAGAGCATCCGCCGTCACGTTGCGGAATCCTTGTAGGTGAACTGCTGCGAGGTGCCATCTTTTCTTGTCCGCCAAGCGGAAGATGGGTAGCAACACTTGTTTGAGTTGGGGCGATCTTGAGCCCTGACGGTTGAGACATCTGATCACGACGTCGCTGTCCAGAATCAGACGGATGTGGACTGAGGGATGTGGAGACAGCCTCTTCAGAGTGAGAAGGACCGCCATGGCCTCCAAGATGTTGATGTGAAACGTCTTGAATAGAGGAGACCATGCTCCTTGAACCTGTCGTTGGTGGGAGTGACCCACCCATCCTTCTAGCGATGCATCCATGTGGATAACGACCGATGGAGGTGGTGGTTGAAGAGGTACCGATCTTTTCAGGTTCTTTGCCTCCGACCATGGCTTTAGGAGTGATTGAAGCCTGGTCGGCAGAGGTCTCTTGAGATCTCTTCGAGCGATTGATGCGTATCTTCTCCAGACTCCCGATGCATCCTTTAGTTGTGCTCGCAGCACTGGGTCTGTCACTGAAGCGAACTGAAGGGAGCCGAGCACCCGTTCCTGTTGTCGTCTTGAAATCCGTTTGGATTTTAGGAGTCTCTTGACAGATCCCGCTATTTCCTTTCTTTTCTTCAGAGGAATGGAAAGACGGTGTGACTGAAGGTTCCAATGGATTCCTAGCCATTGGAACTTCTGAGCTGGAGAAAGTCGAGACTTTTTGGTGTTGATCTTGAAGCCCAAATGTTCCAAGAATTGGATCACCTTTGTGGAAGCTTGCAGGCATTCTTCTATGGATGCTGCCCACACCAGCCAGTCGTCCAGGTAAGCCATCACCTGGACGCCTTGTAAGCGTAGCTGTTGGACGATTGTCTCTGCGAGCTTCGTGAATATCCTTGGGGCTATGTTTAGCCCGAAGGGCATGGCTCTGAAGGCGTACTGTCTTCTATGAAGCCTGAATCCTAGGTAGGAGGAGGTCTGGCAATTCATTAGAATGTCCCAGTAGGCGTCCGCCATGTCTATCGAGACTGTGTAAGCCTTTTGGAGCAGCAGGGCTCTTATGTGCTGCAGAGTCAGCATTTTGAACTTATTGTTCACTTTGAATTTGTTGAGAGGGGACAAGTCCAGAATGACTCTGAGTTTGTCGGAGTCCTTCTTGGGAACACAGAATAGTCTTCCTTGGAACCTGGTGGACTTTACCCTCTTGATCACCTTCTTGTTCAAGAGTTCTTGGACGTATTCTTCCAGGACGGGGGTGGAGTGTTGGAAGAATTGGTGGAAAACTGGGGGTGGTGTCACCCAGCTCCACCCTAGTCCGTTCTTGATGATGCTGTGAGCCCAAGGATCGAAGGTCCAACGATCCTGGAAGAGGCGGAGTCTTCCTCCCACCGGAAGCATCTCATTGCTTCTGGTTTCCCGAGGGTTTACCACCTCGGCCGCTTGCTCCCCGTCCTCCTCTCCTTCTGGAGGGACATCGAGAGGAGTCTCTGCCGGCGCCTCTACCTTTGGGACGAAAGGTAGTCGACTGCCTTCCGTAGGCTGGCGTGAAGGCTGGTGACTGGGCCACCACCGGCTGGGGTACTAACTGAAAGGTTTGTTGGGACTGAGCCACCAACTGGGGAGCGGCGGGTGACGGAAACTGGCGCTTAGCCTGACGCTGCTGAGGTCTGGGCTTGTTGGTCTTCTTCTTAGGTTGGGGGCCCTCATCCTGAGAAGATTTCCTCTTCTTCGACATGCCCCACTTTTGGAGAAGGTTCCGGTTCTCCGTGGCGGCTCTGTCGACGATCTCTTTCACGAGGTCGTTAGGGAAGATATCTTTCCCCCAGATGTTGAAGGAAATCAGTTTCCGGGGTTCGTGTTTTACGGTGGCATCCGCAAACACGAACTCTGCATGCTCTCCGGGCCCTGATAAAGCTATAGAAATCCTTCGTCAGGGTGGCAAGGTGGGTCTTAGCCAAGACCATGTAGAAGCCTGGGGTCCTTGTGTCCCCGGCCATCGTCTCCATCTGGACCTGAAGGGAGAGGGAGGCAGCCAGCCTCTTCTTCGTGTCCAGCTCCCGACGCAGAAGATATTTGGAGAGCTTGGGGAGGTTTTCGTTGAACTGCCGTCCAGCGATGTCAGCCTCCCAGAGAAAGTTAACTGGATGTCTTTCCAGTTCTTTTCGTCGGGCGGGAGGGCGAGGGAGAGGGGCCTACATTCCTCCAATGTAGGGCAGGGTTTCCCTTCCTCCACTGCCTTCAACACTGCCAACAGGGATTTCTCTGCAAAGGGGAAGACCATGGTGGCAGGAGCAAGAAAAGATGGGTGTTTCTTGCTTAGGGCCTTGGAGTTGGTGTAGCCCTTACTCTTCAGGCAGCCGGCCAGAAGAGATTGAGCCTTTGCATGGTCGAAAACGATGACCTCCTTAGGCTCGGTTTCCTCCTTGGAAACTGGCTCGGACTTGAGATGGATGTCACAGTCCGGATAAGTTTCAAAGCTAGGCGAAAACTCCACCTCTTCAAGGGGAATGGCGCCTAGCTTATCGATGATGAAGATACGTCCGCTCGTGATCGGCATGTGTTCTCTCTCGAACGCCTTATTGAGCAGGTCCTTGCAGACAGTGCAGACCTGCGGGTCCCAATAGCGGAGAGTTCTTCATTGCATCACATAGTACCCCCACTACATAAAAAGTTTGGTTATTGTGGATGATGTACAGTACACACTCGAGGGATTAATTTTTAACATTACCTGCTAGTTTCATCAAAAAGTAATTACTTAGAAGTTATTCACTTGTTAAGTAGTAGGTTGGCCAGGGCACCAGCCACCCATTGAGATACTACCACTAGAGAGTTATTGGATTCATCTCTCTGGTTAGAGTTCATTTTCCCTTTGCTTACACATTCACCGAATAGTTTGGCCTATTCTTTATTTATTTTCCTCTGTCATACATCTGACAACACTGAGATTACCAAACAGTTCTCTCAAGGGGTTAACTACTGCACTGTAATTGTTCAGTTGCTACTTTCCTTTTGGCAAGAGTAGAAGAGACTATCTATGGTAGGCAGTTCTTCTAGGAGGACACTCTCTAGTCTTAGGAAGTGCCATAGCCAATGTACCATGGTCTTCCAATGTCTAGGGGTAGAGTTCTTTTGCTTTAGGGTACACTCGGGCACACTATTCTATCTATTTATCTTACTCTTATTTTGTTGAAGTTTTTATAGTTTATATATGAAATATTTATTTTAATGTTGTTACTGTTCCCAAAATATTTTATTTTAATTTATTCTCTTATTTCGTGGTTTCCTTTCCTTACTGGGTTTTTCCCTGTTGGAGCCCCTGCAGTTGTAGCTTGGCAAGTAATAATATAATAATAACAGCAATACTATAGAGTACATATACAAAACTTAATTGTACTTATTTTTCACTAGCAAGAAAAGGTTCTTATTGCACTCGTTAGAGAATCGATAATGTTACGCCATTAGGTAAATGTGTTCGAGTTAACCATAGCCCTGCTGGTTACTGCCATATTTCCATAACTCTGATATTATTTAGTAGTGTTTGATCATATGGCAAAATGTCTAAATAGGTATGCTGAAGGTAGTAATCAGTTTAATATTTACCAGTTTGCCTTTTGAGCATATGATTTCCTCCTTGCAATTTTCATTGATGTATGCAAATCCAATGATTGTAGTCAGAATATGTGATTTTCCTTTATTTCAGTGCTGCCTTTGACAGTGTTAATTAAGAGGTCCTATTTTTACATACTCTTAACTGGTGGGTCTTTAATTATCATCATTACTGAATTGTGAGTAATAGATTGAAAAAAAAATTTCTGTTGGGCACCATTGTGATTATAGAAATGTATATCTGGGGTTCTACAGGGTCATGTTTTGGGTCCATTACTTTTCATACTACATTGTGGTTTGGTCTAAAAAAACAAGTTTGTTGGATATGCAGATAATGCTACTCTACATCTATTCCATGTCTTGAATGTAAATCTAGGGATTACTTAATCACTTGATAGTGATCTAGCTAAAATTAGTGCCTGGTGAAAATTATTAGGCATGATGCTGAACCCAAAGCTCCAAAGCATGATTACAAGTAGGTCCAGGACAGTGGCTCCTTGACCACCAGATCTTAGCATGGATAAATTTTCTTTAAGTATATTCAAGTCCTTTAAAAAAATTTTACATGTGAATCTTGGTTGTAGTTTTACTTTTGAGAAACTCATTCGAGCGGTTTCGTCTTCAATTGCACAAAGGTTGGCTTTAGAGAAAGTCTAGCATTTTTGTAATCTATCTATCCTTGAGAAATGCTTTCTTTAATTCTACTGTGTTTTGAGCATTTTTCTCCTGTCCAATCTTCAATTGCTGCCACTCATCTTAACTTGAAAGACAAAATCTTACACTTATTATATTTCTCATTCCTGACCTTTATATTAATCTCTGGCACTAGGAATTTTTAAAATTCTGACCATCTTTTGCATTCAGATCATTTGTGTAATATATATGCTGTTAATTCTGCCTTTCCCTTTTCACCATAAGGCTCAACAACACACATTATTTTACAAGTTTTATTCAGGCTGTGTCCATATTAAAATATTTTTTATTTTTTTTATTACTTCTGATATATTTTGTATTTCTATAACTCACTTGAAAGATGGAAATGGAAGGTTGTTAAAAGGAGAGGAGGCAAGGAAAAGATGGGCGGAATATTTTGAAAGTTTATTGAATGTTGAGGATAATAGGGAGGCAGATATAATTGCTGTTGCAGGTGTTGAGGTGCCAGTGATGGGAGATGAGAATGAGAGAGAGATTACAATAGATGAAGTGAGGAGAGCACTAGATGAAACGAGAGTAGGAAAAGCATCTGGTATGGATGGTGTGAGAGCTGAGATGTTGAAGGAGGGGGGTGTGACTGTACTTGAATGGTTGGTGAGATTGTTTAATATGTGTTTTGTGTTGTCAATGGTACCAGTAGATTGGGTTTGTGCATGTATTGTACCACTATATAAGGGTAAAGGAGATGTGCATGAGTGTTGTAATTCAAGAGGTATTAGTTTGTTAAGCGTAGTTGGAAAAGTGTATGGTAGAGTAATGATTAATAGGATCAAGGATAAAACAGAATGCAATCTTAGAAATACAGGGTGGTTTTAGAAGAGGTAGGGGTTGTATGAATCAGATTTTTACAGTTAGGCAGATATGCGAGAAATATTTAGCAAAAGGTAAGGAGGTGTATGTTGCGTTTATGGATCTGGAGAAAGCGTATGATAGAGTTGATAGGGAAGCAATGTGGAATGTGATGAGGTTATATGGAGTTGGTGGAAGGTTGTTGCAAGCAGTGAAAAGTTTCTACATAGGTAGTAAAGCATGTGTTAGGATAGGAAATGAAGTGAGTGATTGGTTTCCGGTGAGAGTGGGGCTGAGACAGGGATGTGTGATGTCGCCGTGGCTGTTCAACTTGTACGTTGATGGAGTGGTGAGAGAGGTGAATGCTCGAGTGCTTGGACGAGGATTAAAACTGGTAGACGAGAATGACCATGAATGGGAGGTAAATCAGTTTTTGTTTGCGGATGATACTGTACTGGTTGCAGACACAGAAGAGAAGCTTGGACGATTAGTGACAGAATTTGGAAGTGTGTGTGAGAGAAGGAAGTTGAGAGTTAATGTGGGCAAGAGTAAGGTTATAAGATGTACGAGAAGGGAAGGTGGTGCAAGGTTGAATGTCATGTTGAATGGAGAGTTACTTGAGGAGGTGGATCAGTTTAAGTACTTGGGGTCTGTTGTTGCAGCAAATGGTGGAGTGGAAGCAGATGTACGTCAGAGAGTGAATGAAGGTTGCAAAGTGTTGGGGGCAGTTAAGGGAGTAGTAAAAAATAGAGGGTTGGGCATGAATGTAAAGAGAGTTCTATATGAGAAAGTGATTGTACCAACTGTGATGTATGGATCGGAGTTGTGGGGAATGAAAGTGATGGAGAGACAGAAATTGAATGTGTTTGAGATGAAGTGTCTAAGGAGTATGGCTGGTGTATCTCGAGCAGATAGGGTTAGGAACGAAGTGGTGAGGGTAAGAACGGGTGTAAGAAATGAGTTAGCAGCTAGAGTGGATATGAATGTGTTGAGGTGGTTTGGCCATGTTGAGAGAATGGAAAATGGCTGTCTGCTAAAGAAAGTGATGAATGCAAGAGTTGATGGGAGAAGTACGAGAGGAAGGCCAAGGTTTGGGTGGATGGATGGAGTGAAGGAAGCTCTGGGTGATAGGAGGATAGATGTGAGCGAGGCAAGAGAGCGTGCTAGAAATAGGAATGAAAGGCGAGCGATTGTGACGCAGTTCCGGTAGGCCCTGCTGCTGCCTCTGATGCCTTAGATGACCGCGGAGGTAGCAGCAGTAGGGGATTCAGCATTATGAAGCTTCATCTGTGGTGGATAATGTGGGAGGGTGGGCTGTGACACCCTAGCAGTACCAGCTGAACTCGGTTGAGTCCCTTGTTAGGCTGGGAGGAACGTAGAGAGTAGAGGTCCCCTTTTTGGTTTTGTTTCTTTGTTGATGTCGGCTACCCCTTAAAATTGGGGGAAGGGCCTTGGTATATGCATGCATGCATAACTCACTTGAGTATCTTCCCTGCTGGAGCACTAGGACTTGTAGCTTTCAAATTCATAACAAATGTTGTTACATAGGGTCAAAATCTTTATGCTATGGGAAAAGCTTTCATGTCTTTGTTACTCGGTAATTCAACTATGGCATAAATGAACTATTTTCAAAGTTAAGGTTAATAATACTGTACTAAAAATTTCTGAGTATAATCATATAGTGCTAAAATTTAAAAAAAAATTATAAATGTATATCCAAAAGCACAACCACCTCATAAAATCAGTCATTCCTTAAATTACAAAATATGTATCTTCACATGCAACCCTCTAACCCGTACATATCCATAAAGTTAAGTTACAACCAACCTGAATATACAAAATATATTCTATTCTATCACTATGTCATGTATATGTATAATCACAGATAATTCAGAATCACTCAAGTGCAAAGAACATACTACTGTATAGTAGAAATTGTAAAAAGTATAAAATGCTTTGTTAGACTTATGAAGGCAATTGTATTGGACTAAAAAGGAAAAGTACTTACAACCTTTTTCAGGAATTACAATTTTCTCTAATTTTGTGATGGGCTGGAATATAAAAATGACCTGTCGTACAGTATATATGTATCTGAAATTTTCTTGATAAATGCCATACAAAAGCTCAAGGATAACACTTTTCCATTAAAACTGGCAAGAACTGGATAAACGTGTTTCATAGCTCTTCAAAGGTAGCATATAAAAGTGAAATGTGCATCATAAGGTATTTTCACATTTAAAATACCTTGGTTTTTATCATTTCAGGATTATGATTAATCAAAATTGAGAATTGAGCATAATAGTATTGCAAAGAATTTCACAATTACTAATGAGACTAACTTTATAACAACAAAGTTAGATACGTGTGGTAGAGACTACCATTAGTGCAATATATAAAAAAAAAAAAAATAACTTTTTTAAAATTAAAAAAACAGACCACCACATCTGAAAATGTAACTGCACCTATTTTTTTTTTACATTAACAGCTTTTGGTAGACTGTATTATTTTATTTTTTTTACATTAACAGTAGGTAGAATGTAATGTCTTTATTTACACAGAGGTTGGTTTCTCTCCAACACCACCAGCTTCACTGTGCACGGCACATGCAACCTTTACAGCTAGTTCATCAGCTTCTTTCTGTGTTGCTGCCTCTGCATAAACTCGTACAATATCCTCTGTTCCTGAAGGTCTAACAAAAGACCTCCCTTTGGGATAGGATTTGACAATCGCATCAATACTTTTCTGTAGTCCTTCGGGAGTTACGCAAATACGTTCAGCGTCAGTTGTTGTAATAACTGTGCGATCAGCAACGAGAACCTGGAAAAAAATACCGGATTTTACTTCCATAAAATTACACGTATTATCTAATTTTACTTACACAAGTGTAAGAAGTGTAAGAAAAGGTGTCTTTGGAAGCTAAAATATTCAGATAACCCAATGCTAACAGCAGAATCTTAGTAAGAGGATAGAATGTTTTAAAGGTGGAAGAGCAGAATGGAGAGGAGGACTTTAGTATCACAATATGAGGAAAACAAAAAAACACTATACTAGTGACTGTTAAGGAAGTAAAGAAAATGTCCAGTCAGAAGAGTCCCATTTGTAAACAATGTCATCGTATGAATATAAAAAATAAACTTTACAGCAGCTTTAGATAAAGAGAACACTAGTATATGCACCATCATTTAAGAAGCAGTGATAATCACTTGATCAGTATGAACTGATTATTTCTAATACTTTATAAAGTTAAGTTTGTTCCCACACTAACAAGCTTCCGCTATTTATGTGGCTATTACTTCTGGTGCAGCTGAAAGGCAGCCATTAGATTTTAATTGCAGGGTAGCAACCCTACCTAACCACTAACAGTGGGTAGGTAGGGGGGTGGCTGGGGGCTACCCAGCCACTTATATCTACTCACGGTTCAATGAACCACGTCACTTTTTACCTTTGGCTGGTAGAGAGCGGACATCTCCTCTAACTCCCATCAAGGCTTAGCCATTTACCACTATTGCTTTATGCTCTTACTTTTCTTTACAGATATGACTTGTGTTTCTACGCGACGCTTCCTTACAGAGTTAAAGTGGCAGTTTCAGATGTCGATGTTTGTTCTGCGAGTTATCAAAAGGATTCCTCTGCGCTGAAGACTCCTCTTGAGGGTTACCTTTCCTGTTCGCGGGTTTGGTTTATTCTTCCCCCTTGGAGGGGAGGAACTTTTAATCCTCTATTTATTTTTATCCTCGGTGCTTCGTGACGACATTGGGTGCAAAGTTGGTGGATGTGGCTGCGGCTGATGTCTTAGCTGTCAACTAGGTCTACTCCCGTTCGCCCTTCCTTCAACTTCTTCTGACGATCTCGTCATCTCCCAACATTCTGTAATTTTCTCTCTCTCTTGCAGGCAATGTATCAGTGCATATGCAGCTTCCCCCTGTTGATAGAGGACGATAATCGATTAACGGCTTGCTCGACGATCGCCGAATCAATGGATTTTCCTTCTCCTTAACCATCGCAGGGGCAAGACTCATCACCTTGTCTTCCTGGTCGATCAGTATGTCCTTCACGACATTCCAATGATGTGACCAGAATTTTATTCTGCTCAATGATCGTAGGGGCGAGACTCATCATCTCGTCAACCTGGTCGGTCAGGATGTCGTTCGCGACAATCCAATGACGAGTTCAGAACATATTCTTTTCAACGCTTGCAGGGGCAAGACTCGTCACCTCATCTTCCAGGTCGGTCTGGTTGTCGTTCACGACAATCTGATGTTAGACACCCATTAGGGCGTCTTTTGTGACTATCATTGATCGCCACAGAGATCACTATGATCACAAGATCGTAGGTATCAAGATCTCAACGTTCTTTGTCTTGAGGAAGAAGACCTGTTTGGTTTCCCCTTCAGGGGATTACTCCGGCAGGATTCCCGTTAGGGAAATCCCATCAGGGATAACTCAGAATTAAGCCTTGGCTTTTTACTCTAGCAACACTTTATGTTAACCTTCCTTAGATATAGAACTCGTTGTAAGGAAACAGAGTGCTGCTCGGAGGTTCGCCTAAGATATTCCACTTCCGAGGGAGAGTCTTTCTACAACTTTTGCACATGTTTGCGCTCATGCTCAAGATTGTCAGTTAAACACTCACGGTCGCGAGCTCACGATGCTCGTGGTCTTGATCTTGAGCTAGATGCCTGTGATCGTGAACCAGACGCTCAAGTTGGCGCTCACGATCGTGAGTTACACTCTCATGATCGCGAGCGAGACACGTTACCTCGATTGCGACACGTCTTTCCTCAACTTTTGAGAACGCACGATAACGCACACAATTGCTCACGCTGACGAGTGTGACGCTCACGATCGCGCTCACGTTCACAAGTGAGATGTTCATGATCACCCTCATGAGCGAGACACGTTCTAGCTCACACTCACAATTGAGAGTTATACTCGCGGTCACGCCACGTTTTTGCGTCTAGTCACTTTATCTTAGAGGACGCTTGCGATCACGAGCTAGTCACTCTTGATAGTGAGCAAGACGCTCGCTCACGCACACGAGTGCGAGTTTCATGGTAGCGAGCAAGACGCTCATGACCATGATTATGACGTTAGTTTCTACATCACTTGAGAACGTTCAAGTGAATGCAAGCAAGGGGCTCGCAATCACGCTCACGTTCATGAGTGTGAATTGCACGCTCATGGTTGTGAAGCCAGTCTCTTCAACTCTGTTTCTCGTGATCGCAAGCAAGATGCTCCCGATTGCTCTCGCGCGTGAGTTTCACAATACTCACAATCGTGAGCTGAACGCTCGTAATCACTATTGGGACCCTCGCGATCGTGGTTTACATACTCAAGCACAACACTTGTGATGGCGATCGTAAGCGTCTTGTGGCCGCGATCGCTAGCTAGACACTCGTGATCACGTCAGAGACGCTCACAATTGTGAGTTACACGCTCGCGAGTGAGACGCTTGTGACCGTGCTCTCTCTCACACTCAAGATCATGAAATGCACTCTTGCGGTCACGAGCAGACTTGTGATCATGATTGCAAGCGTCTTGTGGTAAGATCACAAGATACACTCTCGTGATCACGAACAAGACTATTGCAATCGCGAGCTAGACACTCGAAGATCACGAGCTACAAGCCTGTTTCCCAGGCTAGACACTCAATCAAGAGCTAAAAGCTCATATCAAGAAGCATAAGCTCAATTATGAACTAGATGCTCATGCTCACAAGTGAAACACGTGTGCTTTCGTGTAAAGCATGCTTTCTTGCTAGATGCTCTCGCTTTCATGTGAAACGCTCATTCTCTCGAGTGACTCATGTAGGATGCTCACGCTCTCATGCAAGACACTTGAACTGCACTCTCGTGATCACGAACGAGACTATCGCGATCGCGAGCTAGACGCTCAAGATCACGAGCTACAAGCCCGTATGCCAGGCTAGATACACTCGTACAAGAGCTAAAAGCTTATATCGAGAAGCATAAGCTCAATTATGAACTAGATGCTCATGCTCACGAGTGAAACACGTGTGCTTTCGTGTAAAGCATGCTTTCTTGCTAGATGCTCTCGCTTTCATATGAAACACTCACTCTCTCGAGTGACTCGTGCAGGACGCTCTCGCTCTTATGCGAGACCTGCGCTTTCGTATGAGATGCTCATGCTCTTGTGCGAGATGCTCACACTCATGAGCAAGAAGCTATCATGCGAGGCGCTCATACTCGAAGCAAGATGCTCTCGCTCTTGTGCAAGATGTTCACGCTCTTGTGCAAGATGTTCACGCGCTTGTGCGAGACGCTCACAATCTTGAATGGGACTCTCACGAGCTCACACGTGGCATTTCAAGACCTAGAATGAGGCTCTCATGATCATAAGCACAGTTTCGAGCGAAATTATCCTGACCAATTCGGTAGATCTTGGATTATCCAGATCTCCGATTTGTCAGCTACAAATTGCCGTTTTCCAACTGGTAGACTATTGAGGTTGCTTATCAATAGCACCGTTCACTGTTTTTATGTTCAACTGCTAGTCATTCGTTGTCCTACACGATGGTAGTGCATCGTTTTCGCTTGCTGTCATTTACTGACTGACATTCACTAGTCAGAGAATAGTGATCACCAAAAGCCTGCTCCATTCTAGGCTTTTAGTTTGCCAGAAACTTCCTGAGAGGGAGCTGCTCAAGAGAGCACTCTCTCCTAGACGGCATAGATAGTGTCTCATCACTGTTGGGCTTACACTACTTAGTTAATCCCCTCAGAGTTGCCCCTCCTCTTCAGTTCTTGGGTTCTCAAAACTTTCTCGCCTTCGGTGGAACCAGAGAGATCCGTTTCAAGGTGGTCAGGTTTATGTATTGAATAAGGCACACTTATAGGAATTCATCTCCCTTGATTGTACGTGTTTTTCATTTACACTTCGTTCATACTAGTCTCCTGTCTCCTGAAGCAAATCAGATCTCAGTGGTGATAAGGGAGGCAGATTCTTTGAATCTGTTTCTCCACCTTAGCGAGAGACACAACCTCATAAGGTTACTGCCATTCTCTTCCTCTTAGAGGAAGAAATTCAGTGCTGTCTAATTGACAGCCATAGCAACTTACTTGCTATGATTCAAGTCATCCCTAGATGGGTGACTGACAAGAATGAGGATATGGAAAATCTGTGTTCTCTCCACCTCCGTTGGCCCTTATGCCCTGGGACCTTAGTGGAAACACATTCGACCTCCATCTGCTTCCATCCCTGGGAAACATCTTTTGTCTACATTTCATGAAACTCAGACTTGTTCATGAAGTCGAGTGATGACTTTTTCCCACAATCGGAGCTGTTCCTTAGGCCGGAGAGGTTAGGAATATATTCCTTTCTCATAAGAGAACCCCTTCCATGAGCTTGAAATATTCGGTGCATGTCTTTTCGTCAAGGAAAGAAAGTTCAGACTTTAGCTGCAAGGATTGTATCTTATATTTCCTTGTGATTGGAAAATCCGATCCCATAGGAAGATGGGGGACACTGGGATACAGCCAGGCTTTGTCAGTTAAAAGTCTCAACTTTTAGTTTCTCCTCGTGAGACGAGGGAAGGTTTTGCGATCAACCAGTTAGCTTTCTGATAGGATCGGCCCTTGTTTTGAAGACCTCAGCCTACTGATTATAAAGTCTCTAACTCCAGCAAAACATCTCATTCCGTTTACCTCGATCTATTAGAGTAATCGAAGGAATAACACGAAGGTCATATATACAGATATCCGTAGATTGTGTCATTACCCTGTAGAAACTTCCGCATGTCTCACTAGACCACATCAGTCCCCATCGAGTGTGACCTCTGAAGAACTGGCCGGGCCCCAGGTCCTTCTCTTGGTCCTCTACAAGACCTACGCAAATAACGGGCCTAGTTCAAAGAATGCCTAACGAGAATCTCTCCCAAGGAGTAGATCTCCTCGT
The DNA here is from genome assembly GCF_036898095.1 of Palaemon carinicauda. Lineage (NCBI taxonomy): Eukaryota > Metazoa > Arthropoda > Malacostraca > Decapoda > Palaemonidae > Palaemon > Palaemon carinicauda. The sequence continues at coordinate 16,715,801 of NC_090761.1, forward strand.
CCTTCTGGATTTGACGCTTCCTACTGAGGCATCAAAGAAAGGAGAGGGGAGGCCACATTCAGGACCATATGTCCTTAGGACTATGATCAGTGCACGAATGATACCATCTCTCTATCCCCTAGTAGGCACCATATTCCTTTGGGAAAATGCCGGGAAGGGGGGGGAATGACTGATAAGTAGGTTTCCTGTTCGCATTAGAACATTGCCTGCTCCTATGTGGAATCCCCTTCATGGTATCCTGTCTATGGGGTTATATTTTATGGAATCCAACCCCTATGCAGGAGTATTCTTCCTACAGCCTCGTTTTAGTGGTCTTCCATCGAGAAGTGGAATGAATATCAATGTCAAGCATTGATCTTCTTTTGCAGGAGGACTGCTGTCTCCTGTTCGATTCCCTTAAACAAGCAATTTTCTGAGAAAGGAATTGATGGCTTCTCCCCACTTCCATGCAGACTTATTGTCGGACTTGTCTCATTAAGGGACTCGACTAGAGCTAGGTCTAGCCTTGTCGGCAAGACTCGTATTGTTGAAAAGACAGGTGACATACAGTGCCATGTCTACGACTCCGGAGATCCCATTACGGAGTTTGTTTATGACTATATACTCCGTGGTGAGTGTTGAATGAAATCTATTTCTTTCTTCTTCTCAAGAGTGCTATTCTTGTCATGCACTCATAAATTGCCAACTAAGGAAATCACGCTCTTTCGCTTAGGCAATGGAGGACCCTTGCTCGTCCATCAAGCATCTCCTCTAATCGTTGCTCTCCATAGAGTTTGAGCCAACCACCAGTAGTGGGATAATACAGCCTTATATGGGATGGGTAGCTCTAAACTGCAGATCTTTCCCTGATCCTGAAGACAAGTTTTTCCTAGTGTGACATTCTACTGAAAGAGACGTACCCTATGGGTCTCCTTCAACGTCTCTCGCTTACCGCGAGAAACCAAGTAAGATCCTATTATGTTCCGGGAAACTGCCGCTTGGTAATTAAGGCTTACTTAGCCCCAAGGGCTTATCACAATGGGTCAGATACTTGTCATTCTTTTTCTTTTTCACGCCAGTGATTATATTGAGGCCATACCTCAGTAAAACAATGAAGGAGTTCGCTCCTTAGGTTCAGCAGGCCTCGCTAACCCTAGGAAGGTCAAAGAACGTTGTAAGGATCTCATCCGTAACGGGAACTCAGGTCTTATACCAGTCACAGAATCCCTCTTCTCCTCCTCAGAGAGATGACCCAGAGCTCTGTACATTTTAGGACAGAATCAGTCCATAACGTTTTCAAGCACAAACCGTGCCATTGGTAGGGTGAAAATGTGTGTTCTTCACCTCACCCTACCTACAAGGCGTGATCCACAGAAGACTTGATTCGTTTTCTCTCACTCCTGTGGTTCATAGCGCTCTCGAGCAGCTCCGTTTGTGACACAAACCATATCATTGATAGGGTGAATACGTGTCTAATCTTCACCTCTACATACCCATAAGACATAACCTACATAAGACCCGATACGTTTTCTCTATCACTCCTGTGGTGGTGACACAATAAGTGGTTTAATAATACCTTGGGCTCCTTGTGGGATAAGTATCAGAAGGATGAAGGCATTGGCTACCTGGGGTAAGACTGGAATGAATGAAAGTATGCCTGGCTCTTTTATTTTCATCATCTTCCCCTCCTTTGAGGAACAGCGCCATGAGTACCTTTGCAAAGCGGGCTTCAACCTCAAGGAAGGCCACAATTTCAAAAGATCAACTGAAGGAGATTATCCTGCTGAGAAGGGCAATGCCGCTTTGCTAGGGGGAAGCGGCAGTGTTTTCCAAACCTAGGGGTTGTCCCTGGGTTAAAGGGTCGCTGCTCCAGCTAGACCAATCCTCTGGGGGCACTGATTGAGAGCGAGCTTCGGGCAGAGATCGAGGAGTGGAAGAAGAAAGTTGAGGTTTCTTAGACTTCTAGGATGACCCCAAAGGAGAAGCCCTCTTCGACTTCTTCCACCACCTACGAAACCTCTCCCACTGGGAGGATGGCTACTCCCTACACTCATAACAGGTGTCCTCCCGAGTACAGGGTTGTCCTCGGCAATTAAGGTATAGGGAATGAGGATCTGTCTCAACCAGAGACATGAAGGTACTGCAATTGCGCCCCTCAGATCCAGGATAAGTCTGCATGACAACCTGGAAGTAACACACTCAAAGTCTGATAAGAGAGAGCTAAGAAGAAATTAGTCTAATGGCCAATCAGTATGGGCGATTTAGAGAGACGGACGTCCACTCTCAACCGAGCCAAAAGCAAAAGTGGCGAGACAACACTAGTGAGTGTGTGAGTAGGAGAGCCGGTACTACCCTCTGCAACCCCATTGGTAATTAACAGTGGGGTAGTTACACCTCTCTAGAAGTCTTATGGCTAGTCTTCCAGCTTTTCTGAAAGTATATTTCCCTAATAAATAGCAAAAGGGTTTACATTATCATTATTTCTTCTGGTCTGGGTTATCTTGTTTATTTTAAGTTATGTAGCTGGACCATTAAAGCCTTTTAGTGTTAATTTTGCTTAGCTGAAGGTCATTTCCATCTCCTCATAATATTTTGAGCAGTATTGGGTAAAATTACCATGCCTAGATTGCTGTTCACTTTTTTGTGTTTTTTAACAAATTGACAATAAATTTTCTGACGTGTATTGTAGTAGTTTCTTCTAACCACTCAAAAAAACTGTTACAATGACAATTATTGTTAATATTATTATTCTATTTTAAAAATATGGAACCTTGACAATGCATGGATCTCAACGGCAAATAAAATAATAATAAAATGTTCTGTCGTGTGTGAAGTGCAAGCATGTTGAGAATGCCCGGTGGAGGTGCAAACATGAATATGCGTGGGTGACCCTACCCTTTCCATACAATACTTCTAAACATACTGATGAATGTTGTACTTAACTACTTGCAAGTACTAAGTAGACTATCTGCATGGCTTAATTTGATCATGCCACACAACAGAGCAGTATCTTCCAGCCCATTAGTTCCCCGTACTAATCACTGAAAGAATGTGGTACAAGATTACCAATCATTTGCAGCTCAGTGGGTGCTCAGCTGCATATGGGATCAGTCTGCCGCATCTCAGTGGATGACTGGTTCATGGTACCAATCTTTCTTGGTACATCTATGAAGGAAACTCTATTGTTTCCCCACAGCCCAGGGTCCTGATCCACGCTGGATTGGATACCGAGTGGGAACAGTTTCCTCCACTCTCAAGGAGGAGGAGGAGAGGTCACTCAAAGTCATGTAGGACTTCTTGCAATTGGCTGCCATACACTTTGACAATTCTTTTAAGAAGAATAAATTACAAGTGTCAGAAGGGGAAGAAGTAGATAACTTTACAAGGCAGTGTTTCCTTACCCTCAATTGCTTGAGAGTTGGTGTTCATTCCAGGACTGACCACCTAGTACCAGTGCAAACAGCAATCACTATTGCAATACTGTAGTCTTGCCTTGCTGACCAACTCTAAAGGATGAGAAAACTCCTGAGTGGATTGAAAATGAGCAGCGGTAACTGTTACATAAAGCTCACATTCCCTAATTTACCCCATAGGTACCAGTCAACATAAGAACTCTGTAAATTAAACTCTCTGACGGCACAAGGTGTAGCGTAAACAATACAGTACATCTAACAGCCTACTGTATGCCACTGGAGATCAGTCTTATGAAACAGAGGTGGTTGTCACACCAGACTCTTCATCTCTAACAGACCTCGAAAGTACGATTCAGTGTGGGAACCCCATGGAGATAGTGTAAATGATACAGTACTCATATTGGCCTATGTACATTGCTGGAGACCAGTCTGGGTTGGACTGTTCACCTGCAGCTGATGAAATAGCAGTGACCTTCATACCAGGTTCACAATAGCTAACTAACCACAAAATTACCAGCTGATGCACAAACTGCTTTTAGGAACAGAATAATGCACAAGGATAGGGTACTATCCCCTTAAAACAATAGAAACTGGAAATGACAGAGTTATTTCCCCATGTCCTAGTGCTGATATTTTGTTCAAATAGGTCCACTTACTTTAACCTGGTGCAACAGCTGTACAGTATTTGTGTAACACTGTCTCACCTTCTGCTTGACTGATCACAAAGGTACCAGTTAGTGGGAGAGTACCGTCACTCCCTAGCAAGGAGAGCAATTACAAAGGTACCAGTTAGTGGGAGAGTACCGTTACTCCCTAGTAAGGAGAGCAATTACATTTGGTCTTTTATCAAGACCTTCCCATTAGGTTATCTTCCTCCTCTTCTCATGGAAAATGTAGACTAAGGGATAGGAGGAAGAAGTGGTTGGTTGAGGAGTTAGTGAGAGCAAACCTTGCCAAACATTATTCCTTGATGCCACAGAGGTGTCATGGTCTGGTTAACCAATAATAACTACTCTCCCTTAGAGGATGAAGCTCTTGTGAAGCTGTAAGAGCTTTCTCTACTACAATACAAACCACTACATTGGGACATTCACTGACACTGCAATAAACGGGGCTCATACATTATCCCGGGAAACCTTGGCATACGGTGTGCCCCACTATTCACTATTTGATTACTGGGTACGTACAGACAAGGTGCAACTGAATCAGGTAATTCTCGACGAAGGCAGAAAAACGATAACAGCGACGACCTTTGCTCCGAGTTCACTTTTTCTGATTGGAATAACGAGAACAATCATTACCCCCTCAAAAGTACACAACACATGGGGCTTTGAATGTTTCTATCCTTATAGAAACAAAATCCACTTCAACATATGCTTACCTTTTAGTGCATTTCCACCAACAAGAGGGTGAAAAAAAAATTATAAATGAAATAAGAAAGGATCCAACCGTCCATAACCACCGAGGCTCAAGACAAAACTGGCTGTTCTGTGACAGGTGGGTGGATGGAGTTTCCGCCCTTACACCCCCTGTCATCATTACCAACTACCTTGTTAACGATTCAATAGCCATTCCAGGGCTGCCAAAACCTTATCCCTTTAATCTAAAGAACGAAAGCTTTTTTATATGCATATGAACAAATATAAATTACTTATTGATACAAAGGCAAATCCTATCTTCTTGTTCACTTCAACTTATTATCAAATTGTTTGTGCTGGATATTTTTCAGTTTTGAGAAAACACTAATTCAAGCATTGTTACAGTATTCTAACAACAACCTCTGCATTCATTGGATGATGTAAGCCACCAAGCTAAAAAAAAAATTCCTAAGACAAAATATTTAGACTACTAAGATACTTATTTTAAAGTCAAAATTATGGCTTCACAGTCTATAAAGTGTGAAAAAAAAAGGCCGATGTGAACTATGAAGACTCACTTGATGAAAGTAACAGAGTTCTATAAAGAATATAAACTTGCACTAACCCCTAAATCTTTGAACCCTCTAGAGCAACTTAAGTCAAAGATGGTCTGTACAGTAGTATAAAAAAAAAAACCTAAGTAATTCTGAACCACCAACTATTTATTAAGACTGCATACCTACTATCATACATTTATGTTATTCTTGAAAAAACATTAAAACTAACAAACACATTGGAATAGGGATAATATCAAACAAGGAACAATCAATAAACCCAACTCAGCAGAGTATAGGCTAATAATAGCAATGAACTGTAATATATGTTGCCTATTTACTACAAAAATATTGCCCAACTTCCTTTAGCTTTCAAAATCCTAACCAAGGCTCCAGTAATAGTGCTTTTCACCTCTTTTTGCCACCAATCATCCTTCCCAGCTGAAATTCTAATACCCTTCAAAGAACCAAGGATTGAATCCGCATAGGAACAAAGATGTATGTACAAGTAATTAAAATCATGAGATGGATGTACAGATTCAAATGATAAATTGCAAGCTTATTTAGTGAAACATTGCACTTGGGCATAAGTGTTGCCTTCCGATTTACCTTTCCATGAAAGCATGCCCTACTTTACTGAAATTAGACTAGGGATATACTGAACAATTTTTTCCAGGTCTTAATCCCTCATAATAAAAATTGGGTGGTTACATTAGGTTCTAAGAATAAAAAATTTTGTTAATCCCATTTGATTTTAAGATTACTGGTACTCTTGAAATAAAAATTTCAACAAGGAATCTATACTTAGGGTAACTTTTCTGAGGAGTAGACAAAATACTCAAAATACTCTGAAGATAAAATAATGGTTATATTACTCTTACCTTCATCTGTCTATTAGGAAGGTCACAGTAGGCTGCATTCCAATCAGAGACAGACCAGCCTTTGGCATGTAAGATAGTCTCAACTAGTAACATGTCTGATATGGCATCTCCCACTGTCTCATTGATCACATCTAACACCAGAGAAAGTTTCTTAGCACTCTCATTTCCACCTGCAAAAGTACACCAGTAGAATAGTTACGAAACAGTCTTGATTACGTGTTGGCACTTTTTAATTCTTATAATACATCTAAAATAACATGAATAAAATTTTCCTATTCATCACAATAGAGCATCTAATCTTTTAGGTTGTGAAGAGATACAAACTATGAATGAGATTCATACTTTTGCATAAATTATCATGATTATCATCATTACTTAATGAGCTACAACCCTAATTGGAAAAGAAAGCTGCTATAAGCTCAAGGGCTCCAACAGGGAAAATAGCCCAGTGAGGAAGGAAAATAAGGAAATAAACTACAAGTGAAGTAATTTAAAGAAATAAAATATTTCAAGAACAGTAACAACACTAAAATAAATCTTTCATATATAAATTATTGAAACTTAAAAAAACAAGAGGAAGAAAAATAACAGTGTACCCGAGTGTACCCTCAAGCATGAGACCTATGCCTCAAGACAGTGGAAGATCATGGTACAGAGACTATGGCACTGTTCAAGACTAGAGAGCAATGGTTGGAAGAGCTGTGGTAAGTCTTTTCTACCCTTACCAAGAAGAAACTAGCCACTGAACAATTACGCTGCAGTAGTTAATCCCCTTGAGCGAACAACAACTTTTTGGAAATCTAACTTTTTGGAAATCTAACTTTTTGGAAATCTAAGTGTTGTCAGGTGTATGAGGACAGAGGATATGTAAAGAATAGGCCAGACTATGCGGTGTATGTGTAGGCAAGGGGAAAATGAGCCGTAACCAGATAGAAGGATCCAAATACCATACATTTGCTGTAGTTTTTTAAATGAAATTTACCATAGAGGATTCTAGTATACAGTCTAAAGAATGACATAATAATAGAGACTTTCAAGGCCAACCTCTCATCAAATGCTTTGACATCCAAACCCCAGCCAGCCTCCTTTTTTAACACTATATAGGAACTATATAAAATACAACTCAACAACATTATCATTATATGGCAAAATAAATTTTGTTTCCATTGATATATAAAGTTATATATTTTGTAAAATATTTATATACATATAAAATTAAAGGAAAAATAGTAATTACTAAATATAAAATACAGTAAGTCTGCTGGCGCTGAAGGAAGCAGATAAATTGGAAATAAAATATGCCCAATGGCACTCAAAGATTTAAAGTAAATGGCTTTTGACTAAATGAGAGCCTGACTTAAGAAAGGTAGGTAAGTTATAAAATTCAGGATAAAAATTTATAACTATACATGATAAATGAACAAATCAATAAACTAAATAAAATAACCTAGAGATCGATAGTCATGGACTGTAGATTAGTCATTATGTTATTGGAACTTAACAAAATCAACTAAGAAGCCAAACGTACAGTATTATCAGGCAAATGAAACCCTAGAGTATTATCATTTGTGCAAGTGGCGGAGGAAATGGTTGGGTAAAATAATGAAGGCTGAGAACACAAATAATGTACAACATAATAGGAACACAAATACTGTACAGTACAATAGAACTAGAAAAACAGTTAATATATTAAACAAAGTTTTGACACTAATAAGCGTTGGAATTTTAGTAACAAAATTAATAATTTTTATATTCACCTGATGTTCACATTGTTTTCTTCTCGAAGCTAGGTAAATGTTAACCTTAATCCCTAAAATTTCCTATTTTCTTTCACTGTCTGGTAGTACTTTAGTATAATAGTTTAATCCATTCTAGAGAACAATTTTCCCCATAGGAAATAAAGAGAATTCACTCGATGTGTTCCACAAGTTTGTAAGTATGTATCCTCACTTTTAAAGGTAATTATTGAACAATATAACCCCTAGCATAAAGAATTAACAATTCACAATGAAAAATAGAAATGACACAAGCAACTAAACTGGCATGGAAATTAGATAAAAAAAAAGTTACTGCATGGTAACACTCCTGCCTTGTCTTGTGTGAAGCCACGAAGGGTGTCTGTGTAGAGCATCCTAAATTGGCACACTGGAAGGAGATTGTTTCCTTTTGGAATGCTAATAGCTTGTGCAATAAGCCTGCAAGTCAATGTGTCCATCCAATACAATTGCACACATTTCACCTGCTCTTGCCAGCTGGCTTAATATATACAGTACTATGTGTAATAGTGTACATCACCTATATCTAACATAACTGTACAGACATATTGGCTTTTAATCTCAAATCCTCTTACACAACCACTGTCATTTTATATTTTCCTTCAAAAGCAGTCAACCACTTTCCCTTCTACAAAATACCTAAGGACCCATGCCCTATTTGTTTTTGGACATACTCCTATTTTAATAGCACATTACTGTCCAGTCTGATGACAATAGTAAAACTGATGAAAAATTAATAAGTGCTGTACACAATAACTTTATCACCAACACCTGTAAACTATTTAATGCTCAGTCACATATCATTACATATAATGTTAGCAATAAAAATTATTAAAAGAGGCCCTAAAACATTCAGTATATGATTATGTAATATTTGATATAAAAAGCATGATAAAAATATACTGATTATGTAATCTTTGATAACATAAAATGGCTGGTGAAAAATATTGTAATCCAGTATAGTATGTAATCAGCGATGTATAAGGGTTCGGATATTGTCCTTCTCTCTTTCCTTTTCCTTGTTTCAAATATACCTTAAAGTTTCAAGAATTATACTGATCCTATTTTATCCTAAGCTTGAATAATCTTTATTTAGATGAAGTATGTTCTTTCAAGTTAAAAAGTAATGTAGTTGAAATTTATATAAAATTTTTGATAACCTGATAACTTATTTGTTCATGAAATAATTTGGAATTAAAAAAAAAAAAAAAAAGCTCAGTGAAGATATAACCTAACAAATGTTCAACTTTACTCATCATTATATTTGTATAAAGTTCTGCAAACAATGTTTGCTTGTCTTTAAAATTAATTTGTACCAATTGTTTGTGGTCAGAAAGTGTCTTGATTTAAGTAACAAACCAAAAATTTGGCAGTAAAAGATGCAGGGAAGAGTTGAACATATTTTAAGTTATGCTGTGACATCTTGAGTGCTTTCCTGAAAAATAAAAGTGCAAAATTTTTGTTGCTAAATAATAAAGTAATAAGCAAATAAGGGAAGGGGCTTAAACCCTAAAAATGACAAATTCGGAGATAATTTGTATTTTTCCCTAACTAATACAAACCTGTAGCTATTTATGGCGAAAGCTGGAAGGCAACCATTAGATTTTTAGTGCGAGGTGGCAACCCTACCTAACCACTAAGAGTGGGCAGGTAAGGGGTGGTTAGGGAGTACCCAGCCACCTATATCTACTCATGATTCAATAAGCCAAGTCACTTTTTGCTAGCAGGCAGGACTTACTGGGGGCCAGGTGATGGCGGGCCGATTTATATAAATAACTGCAGGTTTGTATTAGTTTAGGAAAAATATGAATTATCTTTGATTTGCCATTTGTTCCCATACTAACAAACCTTCCGCTATTTATATTGGACGACTCACTCTTAGGTGGGAGGTAAGTCCAACTACTGGCGTAGTCATTAACCCAGGTTTCCTTAGTACAGTATTAGATTGTAGTCGAGGGAAACCTTGTACCTCGCATATCAATATGAGTGAGAATGATAGCGGCCTGAGCAACTAAAGTAGTTGTGAGAGCTATCATAAAAAAGCCTTGTTAAGAAGATGCTCCTAGTTAAAATAGGAGCCCTACATATAAAAAGACGTTTCCCAAGGCCTACCTTGCAGGAGGCATTGGGTACGTGTACGAGTATATGAAAAACATACTTGTTTACACAAGGGAAGTGGTTATTACCTGCAGAGGTGGAAGCCAGCTTTGCAAAGGGACCCATGTTCCTCAAAGGAGGGGATGATGATGAAAGTAAAAGAGCCAGGCATACTTTCATTCATCCCAGTCTTACTCAGGGTAGCCAATGCCTTCAACCTTCTGCTACTTGTCCAACAAAGAGCCCGAGGTATTATTAAACCACTTATTGTGTCACCACCACAGGAGTGATAGAGAAAACATATTGGGTCTTCTGTTGGTCACATCTTGTAGGTAGGGTGAGGTGAAGCTTACACGTATCCACCCTACCAATGGCACAGTTTGTGCCACAAAGGAGCTGCTTGAAAACGTTATGGACGGATTCTGCCCCAAAATATTCAGAGCTCTGGGTCATCTCTATAAGGAGGAGAGGGATTCTGTGACTGGTATAGGGCCTGCGTCCCCATCACGGACAAGATCCTTACAACCTTCTTTGACCTTCCTAGGGTTAGCGAGGCATGTTGAATCTAAGGAGCAAACTCCTTCATTGTTTTCCGGTGGTATGGCCTCAATATAATCACTGGCGTGAAAATGAAAAACAATGACGAGTATCTGACCCAGTGTGCTATACCCTTGAGGCTAGGTAAGTACCGTCCTCGTGGTATGTCCTCAAGTAATTACCTGTGTCACAGCCTTGATTACAAAGCAGCAGGTTCCCAGTTGGAGGGCTTGAACTTGAGGTTCAAGCTGCCCGGAACAAAATAGGATGTTACTTGGTTTCTTGACGTGAGCGAGGTATGTTGAAGGAGACCCATAGGTCACTTTTGGTCGAGTGTCAAACTGGGAAAGAGCTATCTTTGGGATCAGGGGTAGATCTGCAGTTTAGACCCACCCATCCCGTAGAAGGCTGTATTACTCCACCACGGGTAATTGGTTCAAACTCAAAGGAGAGAAACGATTGGAGGATATGCTTGATGAACGAGCAAAGGTCTTCCGTTGCCGAAGCCTAAGAGCGTGATTCCCTTCGATGGCAATTTTTTGAGTGCATGACAATAATAGCACTCTTGAGAAGAGGAAAAAACAGACTTCACTTGACTTTCACCATGGAGTATCTAGTCGTAAAGGAAGTCTGTAGTGGGTTCTCCAGAGTCGTAGACGTGCCAGTGTATGTTGCCTGTCTTTTCATCAAGACAAGTCTTGCCGATGAGGCTAGACCGAAGCTCTGATCGAGTCCCCTTAATGAAACGCGTGACTATGTCTGCACGAAAGTGGGGAGAAGCCATCTATTCCTTTACCAAGAAAATTGCTCGCAAAAGGGAATCGAACAGGAGACAGCAGTCCTCCCGCAAAAAGAAGATGACTGCTTGTCATTGATATTCATTCTGCTTCCTGAAAAAAGACCTCTAAAACAGAGGCAGTAGAAGGAATACTCTTGCAGAAGGGGTGGAGTCTATATAATCCACACCCATGGACAGTATACCCCGAAGGGGAGATCTCATAGAAGGAAGTGTTTTCCCACAAACAGGAAACCGACGAATCACTGTCATCCCCCCCCCCCCCGGCACTTTCCCGAAGAAAGAAGGTGCCTACTAGGGGATTAAGAGACTGTATCATCCATGCTCTGTCTTGTAGAGGACCAAGAGAAGGATGATCCCTAGAACTGAGGGACCTGGGACCCAACTAGTTCTTCAGAGGTCGCACTCAACGGGGACTAATTGCGGTCTTGTCAGACCTGTAGAAGTTTCTACGAGGTAATGATAGTCTATGGATATCCGTATAGGATATGACCTTCGTGTCATTCCTTCGATTACTCGAATTATAGATCGATGTAAGTGGAAAGAGAGGTCTCACAGGAGTTAGAGACTGTAAAATCAGTCTTTCAGACAAGGGCCGATCCTATATAAGAGGCTAACTGGTTGATCGCAAAACCTTACCTCGCATGACAAGGTTTGAAGGTTAAGCTTGTCTCACAAGGAGAGACTAAAAGTAGACTCCTCACCGACGAAGCATGGCTGTATTCTCGCGTCCCCCGTCTTCCTATGAGATCGGATGTTCCAGTCATGAGGAAGAAGATAAAGACTGCTTACCATTTCCTAGAGGTAGATGGAAGATACAAGATAGTATCCTTGTAGCTAAATCTGGACTCTCTTTCCTTGGCGAAAAGACATGAGCCAATTATTTTGAGCTCGTGGGAGGGCTTCTCTTATGAGAAAGGAATATACTCATTTCAAACCACTCCAGCCTAAAGAGGAGCTCCGGTTATGGGAGAAAATCATCATCAGACTTTGTGAGCAAGCCTGAGTTTCATGAAGTGTAGATAAAAGATGTTTCCCTCGAAGGGAAGCAGACGGAGGTTGAATGTGTTTTCATTAAGGTCTGAGGGCATAAGGGCCAATGGAGATTGGGAGAACACAGATTTTCAATATCCTCTGTTATTCCTGTCATGTCACTCATCAAGGGCTGACCTGAATCATAGCAAGTAAATTGCTATGGCTGTCGATTAGACCGCACTGAATTTCATTCTCTATGAGGGAGAGAATGGCGGTAACCTCAAGAGGTGGTGTCTCCTGCTAGAGGGGGAAAAAACAGATTAAAAGAATCCGCCTTCCTTATCACATCCGAGATCCGATTTGCTTCAGGAGACCGTCTAACTAGCATAGTTCCTATTCAAGCAAACTCGGCTCGTGAGCAGCCCTGTAATAAACAGGACAACAGGAGAGTAGAGTATGCTCAAGACTGAAGAGAGATGATCTAAGCTGTCTAGGAGAGAGTGCTCTCTTGAGCAGCTACCTCTCAGGAAGTGGCTGTCGAACTAGAGCCCTAGAATGGAGCAGTCTTATAGTGATCACTATTCTCTGACTAGTGGACGTCAGGCAGCAAAATGGCCAGCAAGCAAAAACGACGAGCTACCGTCGAGTAGGATAACCAATGACTAGCTGTTGAACATAAAAACAGCAAACAGTGCTATTGATAAGCAACCGGATCTCGTCTAGCTGTTGAAAAACGGCGATTGATAACTGGCAAATAGGAGATCTGGAAAATCCAAGATCTACCGATTAGGTTGAAATCATTTCGCTGAGACAGTGCTTCTTGCTTATGAGTGCGAGCATCTTGCATAAGAGCATGAGCGTCTCGTATGAGAGCATGAGTGTCCTGCACGAGTCTTGTACGAAAGCGTGAGTGTTTAGCGTTTACCTCATGATTGTGAGCATCCTCAAGGGTTGAGGAAGTGTCGTAATGGTGGTAAGGAGCGCCTCACTCGTGATCGTGAGCGTGTAGCTCACGATTATGAGTGCGAGAGCTAACGTGAGCGTAGAGCACGATTGTCATGATCTCGTGACCGTGAGTGTATAACTCATGATCTTGAGCGTGAGCACAAACGTACTCAAAGGTTGTGTAAAAACTCTCCCTTGGAAGGGGAATAGCTTAAACCTGGATACAAACCTCTGAGCAGCACTCCGTTGCCCTTCAACGAGTTCTATCTCAAATGTAGTTTAACAAAGTGTTCCTTAAGAAAAAGGTCACGCTTAATTCTGAGTTGTCCCCGAAGGTATTTTCCTAACGAGAATTCTTTCGGAGTAATCCCCTGAAGGGGATTCCGAACAGGAGTTCGATTTAAAAAAATTTTAAAAAGTTCAGATCACAATAACCTACTATCCATGATCATAGCAATCTCTGTCAATCACTGATTGTCACAAAAGACGCCCTAATGGATGTCTAACATCTTTGTCACGAACGGCAATCTGACCGACCAGGAAGACGAGGTGATGAGTCTCGCCCCTGCAATCATTGAACAGAATAAATTCTGAACTCAACACTGTATTGTTGCGAACGACATCCTGACTGATCAGGAAGACAAGGTGATGAGTCTCACCCCTGCGATCATTAAACAAAATAATTCTGAAATCATCATTGGATTGTCGCGAACGACATCCTGACTGATCAGGAAGACGAGGTGATGCGTCTCGCCACTGCTATCATTAAACAGAAGGAAGGTCCGTCAATCAGGCGAGTGTCGAGCACGCCGTGGATTGACAATCGTCCTTGATCTTGCAATTCTCAACAAGCGGAGCTGCATATGTGGGCTGAAACATTGCTAGTAGGGAAGAGAAAAATTGCGGAATGTTGGGAGACGATGAGATCGGAAGAAGGCAGGAAGACTTGTCATCAGCAGAAGACGAAAGAAGGCGAATGGGAGGTGGACTAAGTCGACAGCTAAGACGTCAGCCACAGCTGCAGCCACCAACCTCACAACCTGATGTCGTCATGAAGCGCTGAGGAAAAAAGTAAAGAGAATTAAAAATTCCTCCCCTCTGAGGGGGAAAGAAAATAACCCCATCGAGGAATTGTCAGCGCCGAGGAATCCTTCTGATAACGCGCAAAACAAACATCGACATCCGAAACCGCCACATTACTCTGGAATGGAGTTCCACGTTAAAACTCAAGCCATATCTGTAAGGAAAAGAATGAGTGTAAAGCAATAGTGGTAAATGGATAAGCCTTGAAGGGAGAGAGAGGAGACGTTCGCTCTCTACCAGTCAAAAGTAGAAAATGACGTGGTTCACTGAACTGCGAGTAGATACAGGTTGCTGGATACCCCCTAATCACCCTTTACCTATCCACTATTAGTGGTTAGGAAGGGTTGCCACCTCGCACTTAAAATCTAATGGCTGCCTTCCAGCTTTCGCTGAAGTAATATCCAATATAAATAGTAGAAGGTTTGTTAGTATGGGAACAAATAAAAAATATAAAACCTAATTTTTATTTATGGTGAATATTAAAAAAAAAATTGTAAAAGCATACCTGCTGCTGCAGTACGGATGGATGATTTAGCTTCCTTAGAAAATATGACTGTTCCATGACCATTCGCTTCAAAATATACCCCTATATCAAACTGCAAAGCCATGTGATGTAAATGCTTCACACCTGTTTTAGCACAAGCTACAGGCACTCCTAAATTCTTCATAATGTAGTCAGTTGAGGCACCATTTGCATAAGCAGTTTGCACTAATCCAAGCTTAAGTTTAAGACCTGAAAAATATAAGTATCTTGAAACTGTTCAATATATGAAAAATATTACTGCAGTGCAAGTACCTGTGCATGGAGACTGCACTTTACAAAATTCAAATAAGAAATATAATAAGTAGAAATAATAAGAAATAAATATTTACATTAAACTAAATAGGAAGAACACATTAAAATATAGAAAAATCTTAATTCACATAGAAATTTACCTCAATATATTTAAACCAAAGGATCTAATCCTTATAAATACAGTATGAGGCACTTTGTTTTACTGTTCCTAAAAGTAAAGAGGTGTACAGTACACTGAAATAGTTGAAGGGATAAAGGAAAAATGCATTCATTCAAGGAAAAACAAAAACTAATGAAATGACCTGGCCAAAGGGAATTGCTTGAGCTTGCAATAATCATTGTTATGCATTGCTACACTCATTACTAATGAAAGCAAGCACTGTCAAATAACAAAGGAAAAAATGCAAAAAATAAGATATGATGTAACTACTTAGAATTACTGTACACTAAATATGAAAATAATCTTAAAAATATTAAGTGTGCTGTGATAAAAAATTTGTCTATTGACTCTAAACAATGAAAGCGTAAGATCAGAACTGTCAAAGGCTACCACCATTACAAAAGTAGTATATCCAGACTAATGAGCATCCCTACTAGACACGCAGAGTACTGGCCCAAAAAAATTCCATACAGTCTTACTTTTTATAACGCCAGGGGAGTGTGTATACGAGGTCCAAGCAGTTACCAGACCTGTCAGTAGCTTCACTTATGATTTGCTCACACCCTGATTCAGAGGCAGTCTAAAGCTCTTAAGCCAGGGCAATCGGTAGGCGAAACAGAATTTAACCACTCCCTATGGTGAGCATTGAAATCACCAAGGACAAAAAGGCCTTTCTATCATCTTCCCGTATCTTCACCATATTGGTAAGAAGACAATCAAAGATAGAATCATCCATGTCTGGATTCCAGTAGATCAAACACAAATAGAAGTTGTTATGCCTGCCACAAACTTTTATTACCTGAATCTCATGACATCCACATTCATAGCAGGACTTATGAGAAGCAGGGTATTCAGTCCTAATATACATCGCCATTCCCCTGTCCCTAGGGATGGCATCGTGTTTCAACATTATTGGCTTCTTAAAACCAGTTATAAGTAGTTATATGAGTGCCTCCTATTAGAAACCAAAGTTTCTGAACAACAAAGATTATCATACTGTCTGGACGCAACTGCAAGATCTTGAATATTTGCATGAAGACCACGAATATTGCAATACAGTACACGACATTGACAAAATCTAGGACGTACTGGTCCCGGATTTTGCTCAAGGTCTCCAGAGAGCATAGGAAATAATGGTAATAATTACTTGAAAACCAAATTGACAAGAATGATGACAAAAACATATGTACAGAAATATAAATAAAGTACAGAAATATAAATAAAGTGATTGATCAAATCCTTTATAGATAAAAAGTCAGAAAAACTGGTCAACATGGAGGAGCCGATACACCAAGCAAGGCTAAATACCCTCCAGGATAGCCAGTTCAATTGAAGAGAGGACAGTAAGGATGGAAAAGACAACTTCTTGACAAACCACCAGGCATCCATGGCCTTTCTATTAAGCCTGCCCAACACACCATTTCAAAAAACAAGAGGAAGAAAAAAATATACGATAGAATAGTGTGCCCGAGTGTACCCTCAAGCATGAGAACTCTAACCCAAGACAGTGGAAGACCATGGTACAGAGGCTATGGCACTACCCAAGACTAGAGAGCAATGGTTTGATTTTGGAGTGTCCTCCTAAAAGAGCTGCTTACCATAGCTAAAGTCTCTCTTGTACCTTTATTAAGAGGAAAGTAGCCATTAAACAATTATAGTACAGTAATTAACCCTTTGAGCAAAGAAGTGTTTTGTAATTTCAGTGTTGTCAGATGTATGATGAAAGACAAGAATGTGTTAAGAATATGCCTAACTATTTGGTGTATGTGTAGGCAAAGAAAAAATTAGCCATAACCAGAGAGAGGGATCCAATGTATTAATGTCTGGCCAGTTAAAGGATCCAATAACACTCAAGCAGTAGTATCTCAACAGGTGGCTAGTGCCCTGGCAAACCTACTACTAGAAAACTATTTACCATTACATTCTTAATTTTTGGCAGAGGTAATTTCCTGTATTTTAAAAATAATCGTGTAATTTTACACAAATGTTAGTACAGTACTGTATCTTGCTATTTAATTATTTAAATTGTTTATTATTGCTTGGAAGATTTATTAATGTTTAGGGCAGTACCACCATATATTTATCCTAGCTTAGGACTAAGAATTCTTTAATAGACAAATTCTATATTAGAAGTCCCTCCAAATTAAAATCATACATTATCAAAAGGTACTTAATGGTACCTCTTTATACAAAAATATTATTTTTATTAGTAAAATAAATTTTTGAATATACTTACCCGATAATCATGTAGCTGTCAACTCCGTTGCCCGACAGAATTCTATGGAGGGATACGCCAGCTATCACAATACTAGAAGGGGGTGTACTTACCAGCGCCACCTGTGGCCAGGTACTCAAGTACTTCTTGTTGACACCTCCTCAATTATTCCTCGGTCCACTGGTTCTCTCTGGGGAGGAAGGGAGGGTCGATTAAATCATGATTATCGGGTAAGTATATTCAAAAATTTATTTTACTAATAAAAATAACATTTTTCAATATTAAACTTACCCGATAATCATGTAGCTGATTCACACCCAGGGAGGTGGGTGAAAACCAGTGTACAAGATTAAAGGATAGCTAAGTATCCCATATTTCATATAACAGTTATCTCAAATAACAATGAAATAATAAGTACCTGGTAAGGAAGTCGAATAGAACCGTTACTCTGCCTCTTTTTTAAAGTTCGTCTTCCTTACTGAGCGCAGCGTTCCTCTTGGAGGCTGAATCAACCCAAAGGTGCCAAAGTACACGGGGTTGCAACCCCTACTAAAGGACCTCTACCAAACCTTTAACCCAGGCGCTTCTCAAGAATGAATAGACCACCCGCCAAATCAAAAGGATGCGGAAGGCTTCTTAGCCTACCGTAACAACCATAAAAACAACAATAAAAGCATTCAAGAGAAAGGTTAAAAAAGGTTATGGGATTAAGGGAATGTAGTGGCTGAGCCCTCACCTACTACTGCACTCGCTGCTACGAATGGTCCCAGGGTGTAGCAGTTCTCGTAAAGAGACTGGACATCTTTCAGATAAAATGATGCAAACACTGACTTGCTCCTCCAATAGGTTGCATCCATTATGCTCTGCAGAGAACGGTTTTTATTAAAGGCCATCGAAGTAGCTACGGCTCTTACTTCGTGGGTCCTTACCTTCAGCAATGCAAGGTCTTCCTCCTTTAAGTGAGAATGTGCTTCTCTGATCAGAAGCCTTATATAATACGAAAGCCCATTCTTGGACATGGGCCTCGAAGGTTTCTTGATGGCACACCATAAAGCTTCTGATTGTCCTCGAATAGGTTTAGACCTCTTAAGATAATATTTGAGAGCTCTGACAGGGCAAAGAACTCTCTCTAGTTCGTTACCTACCATGTTGGAGAGGCTAGGTATTTCAAACGATCTAGGCCAAGGACGTGAAGGAAGCTCGTTCTTTGCTAGGAATCCAAGCTGAAAAGAACATGTTGCAGATTCGGTTGTGAAACCAATGTTCTTGCTGAAGGCATGAACCTCACTGACTCTCTTAGCTGTTGCAAGGCAGACGAGAAAAAGAGTCTTGAGGGTAAGGTCCTTGAAGGAAGCTGACTGGAGAGGTTCGAACCTAGATGACATAAGGAACCTTAAGACTACGTCTAGATTCCAGTCTGGAGTGGAAAGACGACGTTCTTTAGACGTCTCAAAAGACTTAAGAATGTCTTGAAGGTCCTTGTTGGAAGACAGGTCCAAACCTCTGTGGCGGAGAACTGAAGCCAACATACTCCTATATCCTTTAATCGTAGGTGCTGAAAGGGATCTCTCATTCCTAAGATGTAGAAGGAAGTCAGCTATTTGGGTCACAGAGGTATTGGTAGAGGATATTGAATTGGCTCTACACCAGCTTCGGAAGACCTCCCACTTAGACTGGTAGACTCTACGAGTGGAAACCCTTCTTGCTCTGGCAATCGCACTGGCTGCCTCCTTCGAAAAGCCTCTAGCTCTAGCGAATCTTTCGACAGTCTGAAGGCAGTCAGCCGAAGAGCGTGGAGGTTTGGGTGCAACCTGTCTACGTGAGGTTGACGTAGAAGGTCCACTCTTAGAGGTAGAGTCCTGGGGAAGTCGACTAGCCATTGAAGTACCTCTGTGAACCATTCTCTTGCAGGCCAAAGGGGAGCAACCAGCGTCAGCCGTGTCCCTTCGTGCGAGACGAATTTCTGCAGAACTTTGTTTATTATCTTGAACGGTGGGAATGCGTACAGGTCGAGATGGGACCAGTTCAGTAGAAAAGCATCCACATGAACTGCTGCAGGGTCTGGAACAGGGGAACAGTACAGCGGAAGTCTCTTGGTTATGGAGGTGGCAAACAGATCTATGGTAGGTTGACCCCACAAGGTCCAAAGTCTGTTGCACACACTCTTGTGGAGGGTCCATTCCGTGGGAATGACCTGATTCCTTCTGCTTAGGCGATCTGCTGAGACGTTCATATCGCCCTGAATGAACCTCGTGACCAGAGTGAGGTTTAGACCTCTTGACCAAATGAGGAGGTCCCTTGCGATCTCGTATAGGCTCCTCGAATGGGTCCCTCCTTGCTTGGAGATGTAAGCCAAGGCTGTGGTGTTGTCTGAGTTCACCTCCACCACTTTGCCTAGCAGGAGGGACTTGAAGTTCAACAGGGCTAGATGAACTGCTAGCAGCTCCTTGCAGTTGATGTGGAGTAATCCTTGTTCCTCGTTCCACGTTCCCGAGCATTCCCGTCCGTCCAAGGTTGCACCCCAGCCCGAGTCCGATGCATCTGAGAAGAGATGAAGATTGGGGGTCTGAATGGCCAACGATAGACCCTCCCTGAGAAGGAGGTTGTGCTTCCACCACAGGAGAGTGGTCTTCATCTCTTGGTTGATAGGGATAGAGACTGCTTCGAGAGTCGAACCCTTGTCCCAATGAGCTGCAAGATGGAATTGAAGAGGGCGGAGGTGGAGTCTCCCTAGCTCGACAAACAGGGCCAGTGATGAGAGGGTCCCTGTGAGACTCATCCACTGTCTCACTGAGCAACTGCTCCTCTTCAGCATGCTCATGATGCACTCTAGGGCCTGGCTTATCCTGGGGGCCGATGGAAAAGCCCGAAAATCCTGACTCCGAATCTCCATTCCCAGGTACACAATGGATTGGGAGGGAATGAGTTGAGACTTCTCTATGTTGACTAATAGACCTAGGTCTCTGATTAAGTCTAAAGTCCAATTGAGATTCTCCAGACAACGATGACTCGTGGAGGCTCTCAACAGCCAGTCGTCTAAGTAGAGGGAGGCTCTGATGTTCGACAAGTGTAGGAATTTTGCTATATTCCTCATCAGATGAGTAAAGACCATAGGAGCTGTGCTTAGGCCAAAACACAGGGCTTGGAATTGGTAGACAACCTTTCCAAAAACGAATCTCAGGAAAGGTTGGGAGTCTGGATGAATAGGAACGTGAAAGTATGCATCTTTCAAGTCCAACGAGACCATCCAGTCCTCCTGTCTGACCGCTGCTAAGACCGACTTCGTCGTCTCCATCGTGAACGTCTGCTTGGTGACATACTCGTTGAGAGCGCTGACGTCCAGCACCGGTCTCCAACCTCCTGTCTTCTTGGCCACAAGAAAGAGACGGTTGTAGAAGCCCGGGGATTGATGGTCCCGGACTATAACCACTGCCTTCTTCTGCACAAGTAGCGACACCTCCTGGTGCAATGCTAGCCTCTTGTCCTCTTCTTTGTAGTTGGGAGAGAGGTTGATGGGCGATGTGGTCAGAGGTGGTTTGAGGCAGAATGGAATCCTGTAACCGTTCCTCAGCCAACTGACAGACTGGGAGTCTGCACCTCTCTTCTCCCAGGCTCGCCAGAAGATCTTGAGTCTGGCTCCTACTACTGTCTGGAGATGCGGAGAGTCAGTTTTTTCCTTTAGATGTCCTGGATCCTTTCCTAGACTTGCTCCTGTGAGAGTCTGGACGGGAGCTTCCTCGGCTGGGGGCTCTACCACGAAAGGGCGGTATGAACCTCGTAGCAGGGGTATCAGCCACTGGGGAGCGATAAGTCTTGGGGACTGAGGCAGCAACCTTAGACTTACGAGCCGATGAGGCTACAAGATCGTGTGTATCCTTTTGTATCAGGGCAGCAGACAAGTCCTTAACCAGCTCTTCGGGGAAGAGGAACTTCGAGAGCGGAGCAAAAAGGAGTTGTGACCGTTGGCAAGGTGTAATGCTGGCGGAAAGGAAGGTACACAGTTGTTCCCTTTTCTTCAAAACCCCTGATACAAACATCGACGCAAGCTCACCCGATCCATCCCTAATGGCCTTATCCATGCAGGACATTAATAGCATGGCAGAATCTTTGTCCGCAGGAGAGGTCTTCTTGCTGAGGGCCCCCAGGCACCAGTCTAGAAAGTTGAACATTTCAAATGCTCTAAACATTCCTTTCAGTAAGTGATCCAGGTCTGAGAAGGTCCAACAAACCTTAGAGCGCCTCATTGCAGTTCTCCGAGGCGAGTCTACCAGACTTGAGAAGTCAGCCTGGGCAGAGGCAGGTACTCCCAAGCCTGGTGCTTCTCCTGTGGCATACCAAACGCTCGCTTTCGAAGTGAGCTTCGTTGGAGGGAACATGAAAGAAGTCTTGCCAAGGTGTTGCTTAGACTGCAGCCACTCCCCTAAGATCCTTAATGCCCTCTTAGAGGACCTAGCTAGGACTAGCTTAGTATAGGTGGACTTAGCTTGTTGTACGCCCAGCGAAAACTCAGATGGCGGAGAGCGGGGAATAGCAGAGACAAAGTGGTCTGGGTAAACCTCCCTAAGTAGAGCCAAGACCTTACGAAAATCAATAGACTGTGGAGAAAGCTTGGATTCATCCACGTCTGATGAGGGATCCAGGTGTGCCTCCTCATCATCAGACGCCTCATCACCAGAGTGTAGCGAAGGTATCGGACAAGAATGCTGAACAGCAGAGTCAGAACGAGTAGGAACAAAAGTGGTTTCCTCTACAAGTAACTGTTGAGGGAGAACCTGAGGCTCAGACTGCAAAGGCTGAATAGCAGACGAAGCAGAAGGAAGGCGCATGGGTGGAGGAGGCTGACTCCTAGCATGAGCGGTTGAACCCAAGGATTGCGCTTGCTGAGCGGTTGGTGGAAGCGGAGTAGCAAGTTCCTGTTCCTGTGGTGAGAGCGGAGCGTGATGAGGTTGAGGCTGCGCAGAACAAGGTAAATGTCTCGCAAGCTGAGGCTCCTGAGGCGCAAGGCCAAGGTGTAGAGGAGCTTGCCTTGTGGATGGTTGAGCTCGCTGCAGCGAGAGCTGAGGAGACTGAGTCATGGACGGGAGAGGTTGTTGTACCTCAGCCAAGAGTTGCACCACTGGTGGAGCAGCAAAGGGAGGCGGAGGAAGAGTGGTATAATCCTCCTGATCCCATAGCAAAGGTTGCCTTAAAGAAGGCGGAGGCTGAACACCAGTGGGAACAGCAAACTCAGACCGTGGCTCAACATCGTACGCCTGGCAGGTGGTACTGCGATCAGGCGGAGCAAGCGCAGGCGGAGCGAGCGCAGGCGGAGCGAGCGCAGGCGGAGGGAGTGTAGGCGGAGGCGGAGGAGCAACACTCTCAGCCCGACACTCACGCATCAAGTCCGAAAGCTGTGCTTGCATGGACTGTAGTAGAGTCCACTTAGGGTCGACAGTCGAGCTCTGTTGTGGCAGAACCTTACTCCTCTTGGGCGGAGTGCAGTCGACAGATGACTGCGGCGAGTCAGAGCTGAGCCAATGACTGCAACCTGGCTGAGCACTCGCGGACTGGACTCTGCGTTTAAGTGGTCTCGAGACCTGAGACCAACGTTTCTTCCCTGACAGATGATCAGCGGACGAGAAAAAGACGGGCTCAATCGTCTGCGGGTGGGAGTGACGGTCTTTGGAAGACACGCCCGCAACCACCGAGGAAACTTCTGTGCGCCTAACAAGGCCTGCCGAACCCTTATGCCCTTCGACATTGCTTCTCCCCTGGGCATGGGAGCTTGCAAGAGGTCCCGGACTGGGAGGACGACTGGCTCGCACAGAAGAATCCTCACGCACCACACTGGCACTGGCACTTGACACTGCACTGACACTAGCACTCGTCACAGCACTGGCACTAACTCCACCCACTGCACTCTTGACCTTAAGTTCCTTAACTTCGGCCATCAGAGACTTATGGTCACTTACCACTGACTCTACTTTATCGCCTAAGGCCTGAATAGCACGCAAAACAACAGACATATCAGGCGGAGGGCAAACAGTAGGTTCGGGGGTAGCCACTACAGGGGTAGGAAAAGGTAGGGGATCATGAGGTGAGGAAAACATTGAAGAGTGAGAAGAACTCCTCCTAACTCTACCTCTCTCTAACTTAGATGAATATTTTAAAAGACGGACAAATTCCAGTTCCGAAAGTCCGGCGCATTCCTCACATCGATTTTCTAACTGACAGGGCCTGTCCCTACAGTCAGAACAAGCGGTGTGAGGATCTACCGAGGCCTTCGGAATACGCCTATTGCAAGACCTACATCGTCTATGGGAGGGGGCTTGCGAAATGTCAGACATCTTGAATCCAAAGAGTTAGCCAAAGGGGTTTCCAAAATCAAGCAAAAGATCGTTAACCGTTAATCAGGACTATATAAAAGCTATCTAGCTAATATAAGAAGGTTTCCAGTAATGCGACAGCCGAAATCTGAGAGAATACTTCACCAATTAGCCGTGAACAAACTCGAAGATCATAAGCGTATCCCAGAACGTCTTGCCGGAAGCACGACAGAGGAATAATTGAGGAGGTGTCAACAAGAAGTACTTGAGTACCTGGCCACAGGTGGCGCTGGTAAGTACACCCCCTTCTAGTATTGTGATCGCTGGCGTATCCCTCCATAGAATTCTGTCGGGCAACGGAGTTGACAGCTACATGATTATCGGGTAAGTTTAATATTGAAAAACAGTTTTTTTCTTTTTTTGAAACCTTTTTTATTCAAGGCACCCATTTCATAAATGAAAGTGAAATAAATTATTCATAGGTTTCAAAGCTTCAATTCACACACACCATCATGCAGTAATGAGAGATTTCAAAAGCACTCTGATTTGTTAGAAATTCTCATGTGGTGGTGACAACTAAGTTAATGGGCAGCTTTAAGAAGTATTAATGTCAACTGTTTGTTAAACTTGATACAGTAATGATAATGGTGAATGACTGACTTTTAAAAGAAAATTATATTCTACATTAAAGTAATCTACATGCATAATGGTATGAAGTCTTCTTATAATTAATTAAAATGGTTTTTTCATCATTGCAAATAATGATTATCAGCTAACAAAGCATAAAGGCTAATATTTTTGACAACTTGGATGCAAAAATAAAGTGAATCTCTCCTATATAATAAAGAGCAAGTGTCTGGCTATACAGTACTGTATAAGTATGTATGTGTGTATGTCTATCTATCTATATATATATATTTTTTTTTTCTTTCCCTGTCACGCTGATGGGAGACGGTACCTCGAGAGGAAGGGGTTGGGAGGGTTTGATTTATTGTATGCATATCTATAAATATTTAGAAGTAATTTTTGATGGATTGCGTACACTACTTGGTACATAATCCCATTTCATTCTGTATGTATTGAACTCAGATCACATCAAAGTTGTTCTAGAATAGAAGCAAGTATAGTAATACTGTACAGTATAATATATGCTTACCTGCAGTTTTCAATAAATCTTGAAAGTATTCAGCCACTAAAGTTGCAATCTTATCACCATCTAACATATGGTATTTTTTATCATTATCTATGTAGCTATATATAACACGATCAGCATCTCCATCGACAGAAACACACCTAACATTTAGAGTTTCAGGAACACCGGTTGGCCATTTCTGTTGAACCTACATATAACAAAAAATAAAAACAACTGATATAGTAATTAATATCACTTCAAAGTTCAAAGTTTCCTTTGATACAGAATTAATTAGTGGGCATCTTTAACCAAAACCAATCCACAGATGAAATTTTGGTCAAGTACTTAATGCTACGTCTACATAAAAGGAGTAAATCTAAAATGTGATGCTAAAACTTATTCTTTGCGGCTTGTGTTGCACATTCTACTTCTGACAATTTTCAACATTATCAATTTGCTATAAAAAAAATTTCTTACTTAAATTTTAGTCCTTTCTCTCTACTTTCAAAATATTTTCTATTTTGATATATTTTGTTATTTGAGGGGTTAATGATGAACTCAAATTATATTCAATCAAAAGTATATTCTTTTCAGCCAAAAACGGAGTTAACCAAAAAAGTTTTAACAGATAATTTTCACTAGATAACCCTTCTTAAGTTTACTACACTTGAAAAATTTGATGAAACTGTGCCGTTAAGTTTGAATGATTTTTACTATAGAAAAATAAAATTGTTAACTTGCTCATTTTATGTACTAAAAATATAACCATTACACTTAAAGAGATGACAAATATTCCTGTGCTTTCATTGTAAACTCAATACAAACCTTTACAAAATCAGCACCGCAGAGATGATTGAGAATTCCATCACTATTATACATAGTTGTAACAAGAGAATCTCCCAAGTGTTTGAGGAAATTTTTCATCATGAGGGCTCCAACACCATTTGCTCCATCAAAGTAAATATTTGGCTCATAATTTCCATGAGACGTCCCAGAGGAACGCAACTTAACGAAGGCATCTGCTATTTTCTTATAATAAGCTTCTTCAGATGGTTCACCATACCTGTAATACAAACCTTAGTTGTGAAATAATCAAATTCTTAAAGTAAAACTGATTATTTATATACTTACCCAAAATTCAATGCAATATAAAACCTAGAAGCTCAAGCTCTTTCATAACGTCTGAATCTCATCCAAACAATTATACTGACTATAACTAATTGCCCTTGAATAAAGTTGACCGTGACATGGTATGCGGTTCCAACACATTATTTAAGTTGAATGACATACATTACAAATACAAAACTTTGAAAGTTTGGATAAAATACCCTTCATAATTAAAATCAACCTACAAAGCAACAAGCTTCTCAATAACAGACATAAAAGGCAGAATAAAAAACATTTCCAAACAACCAAAAAAGTGCAACATTCAGTCAGGTCTTGATAAAGAAGTATACTAGTCTTGACACGACAGTTGCTTACAGGGAGATCTGGGCTATGACACCGGAGGAGTAAAAATTAATTTGTCTTCAATTTTACTATTGATTAGCTAAAGCTTCTATACAGTATCTTATTGCTCTATAAATTTTTGTAATAACTAAAAAAGAACTAATTTCTTCTTTTTTATAAGACAATGAATTTTTTCATGCAATGAATATATATGCAAAGAAATTAAAAAGGTAAGAAAATATCATAAAGTAATCTAAGATTGCTAATTGATAGCTATAAGGCATTCACTAAACTGAATAATTTATTTAAATGATTTAGGCTACTAAGAAAAGTACAGAAGTAAAAGTAAAAATGTACAATACTTACACTCCTCCATCATTATGGCAGGTAACCACATAATGCAGAATTGGTGTGGTTATTACACCAAGATCTTTCACTTGACCACCAACAGCATTAACACCTGTAACAACAGCTTCACATAGCCGATTACTACTTGGTCTGGAAATAGTATGAAAAATGGAAGCATTACATATACATTCTATCAATTATATCTCTGTTCTCACAATACTGAGGTCAAAGTACTGTATACAATTTCCCTTTTAAGTTTACTATTAGTTAATTTAATAAAACAAAATTACTATTTCTTTCAGATTATTACAGCAAATTCCACTGTCAAAAATATCAGTGACTGGGTCTCTGTCTTCGTTCTAAATGTACCTTAATGATATTGTACTGTACAAGAAAGGTATTCAAAATTTTTAATAATTTCATGGTATGAAAATTAAAAATAAGAGTATAAATTAAACTCTGAATCATACTGGATAAACAAGTTTAAAAGCTTTTTCTTTATTTCTAAAATCCCTCGTCCACTGACAAACAAAGTACTTTAACAGTATTTTTGTTTCTAAATCTGCATGTTCAAAACAGTCAAGTAAAATATAAGTGCATACAATGTGACATTTGAAACTACTGAAGTTGGTGCATTTTATCCCTAAATATAGCACCATGTACCTTTGGCTTCATGAATAACAGAATACATCATAGCAAGCTATTGAAACATTTGGTAACTACAATATAATGATGAAAAGATACAGAGAGGGTATTTATTCCCATAACATGAAGCAGGTGTTTCCTTTTATATTAAAGTACAGTACACATTGTAGAATATTTTTACTAAGCATTATGTACTTCTTTGGTAACCCTTTTGTTACACATGGATATTACCTGCTAAACATTGGAGTTGTCAGAGAGATCTTTAAATATAAGTGATGTGTAACACATAAAATCAACTGCAATTAAACTATTCATTTTTACAACATAAAGAATGACCACACTCCCAACAGAGAGAGGAGAGCCTGTAGTATTCCTATCTCCATGAGACCACCCTATCATTGGGTGCTTACCCGCTTTATTTTTTTTTTTTTTTTATAACATATTGAACATTCTCGGTACGTAATCACAGTGATTTGCAATGATGCATCAAGTAATGTCTGTTCTTATCAGGTAGGAATGAATTACATATATATTTTCTATCTGACACTCTAAAGATGTATTTGACAAGACTTGTGTTGCTATGTTTTATCTACATTATGGTATTTGAATGAATATTAAGAGTAAAGATATTACTGCATTTAATATTTACCTCGTATCACGTCCAACATACACCAAGGGTACCAGGGTTGTATCAATTCTTGCCTTTTCAATAATACTTGCCATGACTTTTGTAATATCTTCATCTGTGGCATTGACTAATGACGTAGCATGCACTTCCCATGCTGGTGCCAGCATTTCCCCCATAGGGTCAACTAACTTAACACCATTGTCTTGAACAGGATTATGTGAAGCAGTTATCATCACCCCAATGGCAGCTAGAATAAACAATACATAAAGGGTTAATCTTACACCATATGTATTATAGTACAGTAATCGCTAAATCAATTTTAATTAAAACCTGTGATATCAAAATCAAAGGAAAACTAAAAAAAAACACACTTAGTAAATAGGGTATTTTCATAAAAACATTCCCTGATTTCCATAGGAAAGCAATTATAACTAGAATAAGCATAAATGACAAATCTGACTTATAATTCCATTAACAATAAAGTAGTTCACTGAGCCTACTGGAAGGAAACCTAGCATCTACTTATAATTCCATTAACCATAAAGTAGTTCACTGAGCCTACTGGAAGAAAACCTAGCATCTTAGCGAAAGTGGCTGGGCTTAGTACAGTATTTGTTGTGCAAATCATGTACCCAAAAGTTGCTTTGTTGCCGAGCACTTTCAGAGGTCTATGAATTTGAAATGGGATATGGGAACCCAGCCAAACTAATCTAATTTGACAGGTTAAAGTATACCAAAGGAAATCATTATTATTATTATCATTACTAGCTAAGCTACAAGCTTAGTTGGAAAAGCAAGATGCTATAAGCCCAAGGGCTTCAACAGGGAAAAATAGCCCAGTGAGGAAAGGAAAGAAGTAAAAGATATGAGAAATAATGAAGAATTAAATTAAAGTATTTTAAAAACAGTAACAACAAAACATATTTCATATATATACTACAAAAAAGTCCTATGTCAGCCTGTTCAACATAAAAACATTTGCTGCAACTTTGAACTTTTGAAGTTCTACAGATTCTACTACCCGATTAGGAAGATAAAGATAATTCCACAACTTGGTCACAGTTGGAATAAAACTTCTGGAATACTGTGTAGTATTGAGCCTCATGATGGAGAAGGCCTGACTATTAGAATTAACTGCATGCCTAGTATTAAGAACAGGTTGGAACTGTCCGGGAAGATCTAAATGTAAAGGATGATCAGAATTATGAAAAATCTTATGCAACATGCATAATGAACTAATTGAAAGTGTGCCAGAGATTAATAAAAGATCAGGAATAAGAAATTTACTAGACCGTAAGTTCATGTCCAACAAATTAAGATGAGAATCAGCAGCTGAAGACCAGACAGGAGAACAATACTAGAAACAAAGTAGAATGCAATAATTAAAACATTTCCTCAGAATAGATTGATCACCAAAAATCTTAAAAGACTTTCTCAATAAGCCAATTTTTTGTGCAATTGAAGAAGACACAGACCTAATGTGTTTCTCAAAAGTAAATTTGTTGTCGAGTCACATCTAAAATTTTAAAAGTTAAACAGAGTTAACAAAACATTATCAATGCTGAGATCTGGATGTTGAGAAGCCACAGTCCTTGACCTACTTACAATCATTATTTGAGTTTTGTTAGGATTCAACTTCATGCCCCATAATTTGCACCATGTATCAATTTTAGTTAGATCTCTATTAAGGGATTCAGCAGCCCAGATCTACTTTCAGGAGATGGAATTGATGCAAAGAGTGAAGCAACATCTGCATATGCAACAAGCTTGTTTTCTAGACCAAACCACATGTCATGTGTTTATAGTATGAAAAGTAATGGGCCAAGAATACTACCCTGAGGACTACCAGATATCACATTCCTCAAATGGTTCCCATCAACAACAACTCTTTGCGATCTATTAGTTAAAAATTCAATAATAATGCAAAGAAACGACCCACATACTCCCAACTTTTTGAGAATGAAAGCAAGGGCCCCATGATTAACATATCAAAGGCAGCACTAAGATCAAGGCCAATCATACAAACTTCCTGACCACAATCAAGGGATTTCTGCACAGCATTGTAAGAAGGGCATCACATGCTCCAAGGCCTTTATGAAAACAAAATTGCACACTAGGGAATAGAGTATTATCTTCAGCAAACCTGTTAGGACGTTTTGCTAAAAGACGTTAAAAACTTTAGATAATACGGGAGTTGTTGAAATTGGGTGTTAATCCATTAGGCTTAAGCTACCACAAACACATTTACATAATGGAATAACGTTACCTATTCTCCAACAAGTGCTAAAAGCTCCTCTTCTTGCTAACTTGCACAAAAAACAGATAACTTTGGAGCTAAGAAATCTGCAGTTTTATAAAAAATAAAAGAAAAATACTATTTGGGTCTACACCTCCATAAGCATCAAGGTCCATCAAGAGAGCTTTAATTTCATGAGAAGGAAAAACTAAACTAATTAGTTTAACCTCAGGAAAACAGGAATGAAGAAGATCAATTTTCTCATTACTCTCCTCACTATCAAACACATCAGCCAAAAGGGTTGCCTTTTCCTTTGGACAGAGAGTGACAGAGCCATCTGGTTTAAGTAAAGGAGGAACTATTGCATCGACACCAAAAAGTGCAGATTTAAGGGTAGTCCACAACTTATGTTCTTGGGTTGTACCAGAAAGTATTTCTTTTATGGTTAAATTACATTCCTTTTCAGTTGAAGCATGAAACACCTCGGGTATCTGAGCTGGTATTGGCCCCTCAAATTATGACAGTATTTATTGAGGTGACTCACTGCGCTTAATATCTCATGACATAGAAAGCCCTGCTACGAGGAAAAAGAAAAAGATATCAGAGATTTCCTGATGACATGCTTGGATGCTCTTTTATCCACCAATTAGAAATATACAGAAGACAGAAAAGGTATGCTTTGTATATACTGTATAAAAAAAATTTGCAAATATAAATCTATCAATCATATATATACCTACACGTTTCTAAGGTTATCAAGTATAAGTCTTTTGTCTAACTCCTTGCCTGCCAGCCACCATTCAAGATCCGTCCTTTCCTCTGATCCCATGGAAATCAGAGTGTCTGGGGAATCGAAAGCCTGGATCCAATTAGACTTCAGGCGCCACTGGAGAGACTGAATCTTGAGGCAACCGATGGGAACTAGACGGGCCAAGGATGATAGATGTCCGAGGAGACATAGCCCCTTCTGGGCTGAGAGATCTTCTCATTTGAGGAAAGTCCTTGCAACTCTCCTCAGCATTGCTATACTGTCCGAGATACTACCTCTAGAGTGTTATGGGGTCTTTTGACTGACCAGACAGTACTAGATTGGATCCTTCTCTCTAGTTACGGTTCATTTTCCCTTTGCCAACACACTCACACACCAAATAGTCTGGCCTATTCTTTACATATTCTCCCCTGTCCTCATACACCTGACAACACTGAAATTACCAAACAATTCTTCTTACAGCACTGTAATTGTCCTATTTGTTAGGGTAGAAGAGACTCTTTGGCTATGGTAAGCAGCTCTTCTAGGAGAAGGACACTCCTAAACCAAACCATTGTTCTCTAATCTTGGGTAATGCCATAGCCTCTGTACCATGGTCTCCCACTGTCTTGGATTAGAGTTCTCTTGCTTGAGGGTACACTCGGGCACATTGCTCTATCTTACATCTTATTTCTCTTCTTGTTTTGTTAAAGTTTTTATAGTTTATAAAGTGATATTTATCTTAATATTGTTGCTCTTCTTAAAATATTTTATTTTTCCTTGTTTCCTTTCCTCACTGAGCTATTTTCCCTGTTGGAGCCCCTTGGGCTTATAGCATCCTGCTTTTCCAACTAGGATTGTAGCTTGGCAATTAATAATAATAATAATGGGAAGGCTTCATGATGTTTGGTGTCTAATACCATGCCCAAGTATACCAGTCTTTGAGTGGAATGCAGGGAAGACTTCAAGGTTACCATGACCCCCAAATCTTGGTAAAGTCTCAGATGTTAAGAAGGGTTGCCACTGAGTCTGCTAAGAATAGCCAGTCGTCCAGGTAACGAAGGAGACAGATGCCAAACCTTTGAGCCCAAGATGACAAAGGGCAAACACTCTTGTAGAGACCTGAGGTGTTGTGGAAAGACCAAAACACAGCACCTTGAACTGATATTGTTAAAACTCAGATACATTCTTGAAGACGGATGGATTGGGATCTGAAAGTATGTGCCCTTTAGATCCAGTGTACACATGAAGTCCTGTGATCTTATCACTAGACTGGCAGTATCTGCCGTCTCCATACTGAACGAAGTCTGTCTGACAAACCTGTACAGAGCTGAGAGATCAGTGACTGGTAACTGGTCCCCAGCCTACAGACGCCTTTTCCACAAGAAAGAGTCGACTGAAGAAGCCTGGGGAACCGTCGAGGAACCAGGTCTGGACTTCGGCCCAAAGAGCCTGCCCCTTTGCTGATCCCATCGCAAAGGAGCTCAAAAGCACTGGATTCTTGGTCAGTGGAGGGAAAGATGAAAATAATGGGAAGCGATACCCTGAACGAATGACGGAGATCGTCCAAGATTTGGCCTCGAGCTACATCCACCTGGCCCAGCAGCTTTGTAGGCATCTCCCTACTGGTGGACAAGCAGGGAGATGACCTCTCCTAGCTTTTACAGTTTTTACTGCCACCTCTCTGTTTTCCTCCCCAACTGGACTTGTTGCCTTTCCCTTGCTCAACAGGAAAGGGCCTCTAAGACACCATCGTTTTTTAAACCGCTGCCGTTTTAATAGTTGATGGTTTCGTATGGCTGGTCTTTGGAATGGCTGGAGGTCTGTAGGGCCGAGCTGTAAGGGCCCTAAGAAAGAGGGAAACCGTGTTAGACTTCCTCCACCTCTCCACAGCCTGCTCGACGTCTCTTGGCTTGAAGAGGAAGAACCCCTCCGTGGAGAATTTTCGGACCCTAGTGATCTCAGTGTTAAGGACCTGCTGGTGGAAAATCTTGGCCACCGCATCCCATCAGGCAAAAGCCTGGTGTGACGGAGAATGTTGAGACGGGATCAGAGACGGCGGCGAAGGTCGGTAACCAGAGGAGACAGGATGGACAGTAACTGCAAAGAAACCTACAAATATATATATATATATATATATATATATATATATATATATATATATATATATATATATAAAACATTAAGTATGTTTTCATTCATATAAGCTAAAAAATCAAAGATTAATAGCAGTCAAAAAAAGGCGAGAGGAGGTAGAGCGGTGACAACCACACTCCATCTAAGCCAAAAGCAAAGTGAACTCAATCAACCCCCCTAACCCCCCCGCTAACTAGCGGGAAGGGTAGTTAACTCTCGCTGAATTTTAATGACTTGTCCTTTCAGCTTCGTCGAAAGTAATAACCCCTATAAATAGCGTAGAATTGTATTCCGGTTACGGATCAATTCAAAATCAGTAAATGGGATCCCTGATTACGGTAAAGGTAACTAACACATTAACAAAGAATCTGGAAAACTGAAATGCCACGAAAGACAAAACTTCTGTACGCTATACAAGGGCCTACCCCTACCACTCTCTTTGCCATACAATGCCATAAAATCCACAATAAAATACAATGGGGAGTGAGACTATTAAAGTGAGGGGAAAACAGTAAATTTCATTGTTATGACATTAGTCAACACTTGAGAGCTTCAGGGAGGAAAACATATGAACCTAACACAAGATTCATAGAAATAAAATTATGAAGAAAGCAACACAGTGCTATCCCAAATACTGCACATCAAATTCATATGCTGTACTATAGATAGGTAACTTCCACTTACTTATACTGTACTGAATGTAAAAATCTTACACATTTTCTTACCTTTGGTATCACATGCTCGTAGACCTGCCAGGAGGCCCATTCGATACATGATGAAGTCCAATCCATCTGCACTGAAAAACAGGATAATAAGCTATGGTTAGTACACTAGCAAATGGGAAAATACTTTATCAAACATCGGAAATAATCCCCAAATTCAAGTTCTGTACACCAATCATCGTAGCGAAAAAGGTTACATTACTCAAAATCAAATAATAGTAATGAAACATGGTCAAAATGAATATCCAAATTTGATTAAAATTGTAATAATACTGATATCTTTGATTGATATCTATTTATAAGAGCACGCTGTCTATTTACTCCAAAATTATGCAGTCCTACAGCTCTTCTCTTTTTGTACAGTAATTAGGTTCTTTAAATGGGGGAAAGCAAAAATTAGCAAGATATGTTGAGCAAGGGGAGAGATGTTATAAAAATAACTAGCTTGGTTTTCTCAATAAACAACCTGGAACTGACATTGTCAATATAGTCAACCTAACAGAAGTTTGTGATGCCAGCGTACATTTCACATACCGTATATTCAAAATATATACTAAATTAAAAATGGAGTAATTATTCAAGTGTCACTATTTGTGAAGTGGATACTTTTGAGTAATTACTCCATTTTAATTTAGTATACATTATATCTTGAATATATATCAAATGTACGCTGGCATCCCAAACTTCTGTTTATATACACTGGCATCCAGAACCTCTGTTAGGTTGACTATATTGATGATGTTAGGAGCCTTTGTATATCAGCGGCCAATTCCTCATGTGTTGATTAAAAATGGACAAAACTTTCCTCCCCTAACCTAACCTACATACTTAAGGGGGGGGGCTAATGCCCCCCCTCCCTGTGATCCCCCTTACACTGCCGTATGTTATGATAGCAATAATGTATACAGGTGGCCGCTATCATACATACACCCCCGATGTTAGTTCCAGGTCGTTTAGTGAGGAAACCAAGGTAGTCTTTTCATAACCCCTCCCCCAACATATCTTGACATTTTTTACTTTCCCCCAATTTAAAGAACCTCCTAATTACTGTACAAGAAGAGGAGAGCTGCAGGACAGCCTAATTTTGGAGTAAATGGAGAGTGGGTTCTTATTAACAAACACCCTTTGATTAGTAAAATGACCAGCAATCTACAAAACTTCCAAACCATATTTCAACAGCATTATGACCAGAGGTTTAATTATATACCTTAATGACCTTTAACTTTGTTAAGCCAAGGCTATAACAACATCTGATTGTGATTAGGCTAGGGAATTTGCATTGTTGCCTTAATTCAATGTTTGAATTAACAATGAAAATACCAGCAGTTGTTTCACTGAAAAAATGGAACCTACTTTAACATGTCTAACGTAACCTAGCCTGATTAAATTAACTTGTCAATAGGCATAATGTACTTACTTTGACCTGAAGCCGGCTGTTCCATATTGAATAGTTTTGGTGGTGTTCTTGGGGTATTTGCTCCTTGTACTTTCTACACCTTCTTGGTACTTTGATGCCATTGTGCTGTATACTGTATGGTAAGGTAAGAAGATAATCTTGGGACCAAGTTTAAAAACCCGCAACGTTCTCCTCCACAACGTCTAAATAATCTATGGGAATTTTCATTAAAGGTCAGTAGGAACTTCAACCGGCTTCTATGACAGACTCCTTCCTTATCTCGCAGTGCTGTATTACCGTCAGTCCGTAACCCAGTTACTTGAATCCGGTTTCCCTTCAGGGTTGACCCCCCAAACACGCAGCTACCCCGACTTTCCCCAATCAGCTGTCAAAATGACAAGTAACGGCGTTATCATTTAGCGCATGGCCTTGTAACCGCACCTCCCGTACGCTACAGAATATTCTCTAGTGACAATTCATTATTATTATTATTATTATTATTATTATTATTATTATTATTATTATTATTATTACTAGCCAAGCTACAACCCTAGGTAAAAAGGCAAGATGATATCAGCCCAAGGGCTCCAAATAGGGAAAAATAGCCCAGTGAGGAAAGGAAATAAGGCAATGAATAAATGATGAGAACAAATTAACAATAAATCATTCTAAAAACAGTAACAACGTCAAAACAGATATGTCATATATAAACTATTAACAACATCAAAAACAGAAATGTCATATATAAATTATAAAGACTTATGTCAGCCTGTTCAACATAAAAACATTTGCTCCAAGTTTGAACTTTTGAAATCCTACTGATTCAACTACCCGATTAGGAAGATCATTCCACAACTTGGTAACAGCTGGAATAAAACTTCTTGAATACTTACTTTTACGGGTTTATTTCTCGCCCTCCATCAGACACTAAAAGTCTGTTCAGGCGGGCCTTGGTGTATGAAAAAAATAATTTCTTTCCAGTTAATATTTTGCTATGTATCTTATCAGTTATTTTGCTAGCATTTGTATTCAGGCTTAATAGTTTTCAGGTCACCATTATAACACTTTCTAAAAAGATAAGTCTTCATGTTTTTCTTGAAAGCTGCCACATTTTTGCTATTCTTGACATCAAGTGGAAGGTCGTTGAAGAGTCTCGGTGCAGCATAACTAAACGTTCTTCCTCCTATTGCATGTTTCACACTAATTTCGAATAGTCTATGTGGGTCATCAGCATGTCTAACTCTTACAGCAACGCTGGTACCTTGAGGGTAGGGGACCAAGCAATCACGAAGATATTTAGGCTTATCACTAGTAAGTGCTTTGTGAGTCAACAAGCAAATCTTAAATTCAATTCTAGCCTTAACAGGTAACCAATGTAGATCGATCAATGCAGGAGTTATTCTCTCCCGAAGTTTAATGCCTTTTATCAGTCTAGTCGCCCAGTTTTGCACATTTTGAAGCTTTCTTAGTAGTGTATTGGGCAATTTATAGTACAGAGAATTGCAATAATCAAGCCTTGATATTACGTGTAGTATTGAGCCTCATTATGGAGAAGGCCTGGCTATAAGAAATTATCTGCCTGCCTAGTATTACGAACAGGATAGAATTGTCCAGGGAGATCTGAATGTAAAGGATGGTCAGAATTATGAAAAATCTTATGCAACATGCATTATGAACTAACGGTGCCAAAGATTGATATCTAGATCAGGAATAAGAAATTCAATAGACCGTAAGTTTCTCCAACAAATTAAGATGAGAATCAGCAGCTGAACACCAGACAGGAGAACAATACTCAAAACAAGGTAGAATGAAAGAATTAAAACACTTCTTCAGAATAGATTGATCACCGAAAATCTTAAAAGACTTTCTCAATAAGCCAATTTTTTTGTGCAATTGAAGAAGACACAGACCTGATGTGTTTTCTCTCTGGTAATTACATTAAGGTATAAATTCATTATAATTTTGTTTTTCTTTCCTTAGCATGGGAATTAATGGTTCTTATTTCCGAATAGTTTTAACACTGTAACCAAAGAATTCCTAGCAGTGGGAAAACTCTATTATAGAATTTACTCATCCAACTAGCTGATTTAAAATTAAACTGGATATAGTTTCTACTAAACATCTTTAAACTGGAAAGGATTCCCGTTGAACAGATCCACAGAACTGGATAGCTAGTCCATGTAACTTTCCTTTTAAACAAAATAGTTTCT
Source organism: Palaemon carinicauda (assembly GCF_036898095.1). NCBI lineage: Eukaryota > Metazoa > Arthropoda > Malacostraca > Decapoda > Palaemonidae > Palaemon > Palaemon carinicauda. Next base: position 16,753,320 of record NC_090761.1, read on the forward strand.
ATTCAATATTTTTTCTAAACTAGATACATCTTCTAAGTTTTTTTTTTTTTTTTTTTTTTTACCTGGATTTAGCTTTTACCGAAAGTCATTCTAAACTGACTAGAGCCTCTATGTAAGTCATTGAAAATATACAACTTTTATGGAGCAGTCGTTTTCAGCTGAATAGAACTTTTGTGTAACAATATATTTTTTTCTATTAATTTTTTTTTAATGTAGCAGCAATCTAATCTGAATAGATAATCTAAATCTCATTCTTCTTAAAATGAATAAAGCTATCAAGTAACTGTCTTTTTAAACTGAATAAATATTTCCTTTGTAATTGAATAGAACTTTTATGCAACAGCCCTTTTAAACCGAAGAAAGTAATGCAATTGCCATTTTAAAATTAATACAGTTGCTACTTTCCTCTTGGTAAGGGTAGAGCAGTTCTTCTTGGAGGACACTCCAAAATCAAACTTTTGTTCTATAGTCTTTGGGTAGTGCCATAGCCTCTGTACCTGGGTCTTCCACTGTCTTGGGATAAAGTTCTCATGCTTGAGGGTATACTCGGGCTCACTATTCCATAGTTTACATGTGGAAGATTTATCAGTGTATCAGGTGTATCATTAATCTGATGTTGAATATTTACAAATGACCTGGTTATATTTTAAACTTTTTTTTGTGTGTGTGTGCTGCATATGTAGATGATGCTAGGCTCTTTACATCAATGCTATCTCCTGGATGTAGACATGTGGTTGCTATATCCCTTAATTGAGATTTAGCTAAAATTAATGTAAGCTCAAAGTATAACTTTAAGTAGATTGGTGAAAGAGACCCCTTAAAACAACCCGACCTTTGCAGTGAGAATGTCTCTATATAAAACTTAATTAAAATTCTGTATGAAATTCTTGATTGCAAATTTACTTTAGAGAAACACATATGGCCTGTTTCTTCATTAACTTCACAAAAGGAAAATGCCATATTCAGAGAGTTTTAAGATTTTTCTTTATATATCTTTCTTGAGAAAATGTTTGAATTCTTTAACTTAGCAATGTTTTAAATAATGTTCTCTTATCTGGTCTTCAGCTGCTTATTCTCATCTTAATTTGCTGGACAAAAACTCGGTGTCTATTAAATCCCTTATTCCTGATCTGGATATTAATCTCTGACGTCGTTTGTTCATTGTGCATGTTGCATAAGATTTTTCATAATTCTGACCACCCTTTGTATTCAAATCTTCCCAGACTGTACTATTCTGTACGTAGCTGTGCATTTAACACTAACAGTCCAGTCCAGCCTTTACTACCATAAGATTAAACACGAAACAGTATTCTAGAAGTTTTATTTTAGTCTTATTCCAGCTGTCACTAGATTGTGGAATGACCTCCCTAATCTGGCGGTTGAATGGATGGAACTTCAGACGTTCAAACTTGTTGCAAATTCTTTTCTATTCAACAGGTTGAAATGACTACGATATGTTGTTACGGATCTTGATATTTCTTTCATTTTTTCTATAATTCATCATTTTAGTTTATTTGTTACTTCTCTATTTTATTTTCGCAATGGGCTGCTTTTCCCGATGGAGCCCTTCGTCTTGTACCGTTCTACATTTCAAGTTACGGTTGTAGCTTGGCTAATAATAATAGCTAGTGATTAGAATGAATGAAAAAGTCACTGGGTTGAGGAAAAGTTGGATGATGAGGTCTCATGCCATGTGAGATTGGAGTTGGAGGGGAAAAAAGGAGTCACAATGAGTTTTTAAAAGTCGACACGTAGAGACAAGTAACAAGAGGCAAAAAGTAACCCTGGTTTCCTGGAAGCTTTCAAATATTAACTAAATATAAACTTTTAACGAAACTAGTAATTTTCCAGACAAAAAAAAAGGCAAAAAAAAAGAAAAATAAAGGTGCTACTATAGCGTGAGGTCTACCACACTATAGCGTGAGGTCTACCTCCCGTTAGCACTATAGCGTGAGGTCTACCGCTGAATTATTCGTCCCTCATAAATAAGACACATTTCATACATTTGTTTAAGCAATAAACACTCAATTTAAACATATTTTAGAAATGTCTTAAAATGTTAATTGGAATTTTAATTACAATGAAAAAAATATAATAAAGGTAAAAATAAACATGTTATCATATATTTCCATATTTATTCTAGCGATACAAAACAATAAACACTTAATTTAAACATATCTTAGAAATGACTTAAATAGATAATTGGATTTCTAATTACATTAAAAAAAGAATAAAGGTAAAAATAAACATGTTATCGGTCTACTGCTAAATTATTCGTCCCTCATAGATAAAACACATTTCATACATTTGTTTAAGCAATAAACACTTCATTTAAACATATCTTAGAAATGACTTAAATAGATAATTGGATTTCTAATTACATTAAAAAAGGAATAAAGGTAAAAATAAACATGTTATCATATATTTCCATACATTTATCCTAGCGGTACACACTTCGTACATCTTCTAAGAAAGACACAAATAGATCATTGGATTTTTTTCTCATCACCTTCCAGCAAAAATAAAGATGAGACTGGAACAGCTGACGATCAACACCTCGCATTAATCTCTTCATAATCATCGTTTTAGCGTCCAACCACGATCGCTCCATTGCCTGTGTGTGTGCTCCTGTCGCTGGATCCCCATAATATTGCTGGTGGTTCACTGTAGAATGCTGGTACCCCATGGCATTTAGGTTGCGGAAGGTCCAAGCTTGTCGCGTGGTAGACCTCACCCTCCGCCTGGGTAGGCGACATATGGCAGTAGACCTCACGCTATAGTAGCACCAAAATAAATAAATAATTAAAACCACTCTCCACTCGACAACGAAAAATCGTCATATAAATCAATCATCTCCTGAACAACAATGTTCGTTTTTCTTATAACTGTAAAATATACGTAAAAGTTCAGTTAAAAAGGAAGCAACCTGAAGTCTCCGCTCACCAGCCGTTTGATGGAATGCAAGAAGAGAACTCAAGATTTAGCCCGAGCAAAGAGGAACGACAGACGAGCGGACAAGTGGATGAAGAAGAAAAAAGAAATTGAACGAGCAATTAACTTGCATGATGTAGTAGGTTGGCCTGGGCACCAGCCGCCCGTTGAGATACTACCGCTAGAGAGTTATGGGGTCCTTTGACTGGCCAGACAGTACTACATTGGATCCTTCTCTCTGGTTACGGTTCTTTCCCTTTGCCTACGCAGACACCGAATAGCCTATTCTTTACAGATTCTCCTCTGTCCTTATACACCTGACAACACTGTGGTTACCAAACAATTCTTCTTCACCCAAGGGGTTAACTACTGCACTGTAATTGTTCAGTGGCTACTTTCCTCTTGATAAGGGTAGAAGAGACTCTTTAGCTATGGTAAGCAGCTCTTCTAGGAGAAGGACACTCCAAAATCAAACCTTCGTTCTCTATTCTTGGGTAGTGCCATAGCCTCTGTACCATGGTCTTACACTGCCTTGGGTTAGAGTTCTCTTGCTTGAGGGTACACTCGGGCACACTTTTCTATCTAGTTTCTTTTCCTCTTGTTTTGTTGAAGTTTTTATAGTTTAAATAGGAAATATTTATTTTGATATTGTTACTATTCCTAAAATATTTAATTTTTCCTTATTTCCTTTCCTCACAGGGCTATTTTCCCTGTTGGGGCCCCTGGCCTTATAGCATCCTGCTTTCCAACTAGGGTTGTAGCTTAGCATTTAATAATAATAATAATAATAATAATAATAAGATTGCAGCGGAAGGATGCAACTTTAACCGAGTTATTGTACCGTGTACTGGACGAGACAGAGGCACAGTAGTCTCCGACCTGTTATTATCTTAAGGATGGGTTGCTTATGAGGAGGCATAGACCCGCCGATATCCCTGGGAATGCCGAATGTGGGATATTGGCAGATATTAATTCTCGCACCGTTGAGAAGACAGGTGGTTGCGATAGCGCACGAGATGGAACATACGGGGATAAGGAAGACGACGGAGAAGATAATGAAACACTTTTTCTGGCCTGGCATGCATAAGGCCGTGAGCCAGTTTTGCCGTGCATGTCACGTATGTCAAATGGCTGAAAAGCCCAACAGCTGCATCAAGGAAGCTCCCTTACGCCCGATGGAAGTGCAAGGAGAACCATTCAGGAAAGAACCGAAGAAAATGATAGCAGAAAAATGGAAGGATCTAGAGAAAACAGAAGGAGAATATGTCAAGAATTTGGGGAAAAGGATCAGCAAGGTAAGAAAATTTTCCCTAGAAGGCATGAAGACGACGAGTCAAGGACGGACGAAGGAAAGGTTTGGTAGGAAAAATACGAACAGATAGGTTGCAAGACCCTTCAGCAAAGGGCCAGAGAAAACGTTGGCAGGGAAAAGGAAGGATCGAGAGGAAACAGACAAAGGAAATGTCAAGGATTTGAGGAAAGGAAACAGTGAGGTAAGGAAATTTTCCTTATAAGACGTGAAAACAAAGTAAGGACGAGCGAAGAAAAAGTTTGGCATGAAAAGTACGAACAGACCGGTTACGGTAGGACAGCAGGTGTTGGTCTACGCATCGGAAAGAAAATTCCCACTCGCCAACGAGTTCTCAGAACCCTTCTGGATTTTGGAAGAGAGCAATGACTGGACCTACGTTATCGAGATATTAGGAAAATCTAAGGAAGGCCATATTAACTTTGAAACCGATACTCCAAGCACTGGATTTCACTGAGAAATTCCTTATTAAAGTGGATGCATTGGATAACGGGATTGGAGCTGTTTTATTGCAAAAGGACGAGGAAGGAATTCTTCATCATGTTTGCTTTATGACATCGAAGCTGAAAAAGAAGCAATGAGTCAACTCGACAGTTGAAAAGGAACTGTTAGCGTTAGTCACGGCGATAAGGAAGGTTGGAATTTATGTAAGTCGACCACAAAATGAAGAAATTACATTGTATTCAGATTTTAATCCTTTAACTTTTATGAATAAGATGAAAAATAATAATCAAAGGTTAACTAGGTGGTCGTTATGTTTGCAACCGTATTGTATTAATGTAAAACATAAATCAGGTAAAGATAACAGGGTTGCAGATTATTTATCTCGGGCCGAATCGATGGATTCAAACCCGAAATAAATAATTTTTTTGGGGGGGAGCTATTTTAGGAAGCTGGTCTAGTGTAAAGTAAATACTGTTGTTTATTAATGATTTTATTTATATTTCATATATTGATTTTATTTGTGCATGTTTGTTGTTGGGGTATTAAAGCCAACACTTGTTGTTGGCACGGGCCTTTCCCTTGGTTGGCCCGTAGGTGATCTGTAAAATTTATAAGGTAGTTGCATTAATGGAAATTTGAAAGGTTTTTAGTAGTAGAAAAAGATGTGGATAGGGTAAGGATGATGGTGGTAGTGGTAGAGGGCCATCATTTCTCGGATAGTGGTAGTTTGAAAAGTGGGGGTGTAAGGCTTTTGAAGATTAGAGAAAAATTGTGCAGGTGGGGTTGTCCAACCCTTTACTCCCTAGGGTCCCTGCAGAGAGATTTTAAGTGGTAGATTAGTTGAGAAGTGAAAGGGGGTGATGTGAATAGAGCCTTACAATGAGGGGATGAGATGGTGCATGGAATGAGGAGGTCTTACCTTGGTGGAGGTAGTGTTGAAAGCAACTGTGCATGTGTGTCTATGCTTTCGACAATTGCTTTTGCCAGTGTGGCTGCCTCTTTCATGGCATGTGGTGTGTTGGTGTCTACAAGTAGATCACCTCGTAGCTGTGCTGTTTCTCTGCATTCTAGTAGATAGTGCAGGAGAGCTTGTTGTGGTATGACATCACAGTGTTCACACCTTGTCTGGATGTCATCTAGGAGTTCCCAGTTTGCTTTGTAACCCAGCCGGAGTCTGTGTATACATACTGCCAGTTTTCTTGGGGTGTATCTGTCTATGGGAGGGGGTTCTAGTTCCGATGCCCATTTGTACCATGTTGCAGAGGGAGAGCCATTCTCTATCCTCATATGTAGTTCCTTGATTAGGTTGTTCTTGAGCTGTGTCTTTATTTTGCTTTTGATTTGTTGCAGTGCAGGCTGTATGTGCACCTGTACATTGTGAATGTGTTTGGTGCTTTTGGCTAGCTCATCAGCCTTTTCATTCCCTGGTATCCTGATGTGACTGGGGATCCAGTTTATAGTTACTAGTCTGTTTCTTTCATTATGTTGATGTAAGAGGATTTTAATGTCCGCTATCAGGGATTTGTTTTCTTTGTTTTTGTCCTGCTGTAGGGCCTGCACTGAGGATCGTGAGTCAGTATGGATGACTACTGGTCCTTCCTCATTTTCAATAGAGTATTTTAATGCTTGCTGTATTGCGACAAGCTCTGTCTGCAGGGTGGAGACATTGTTGGATGTTCTCCAGCAAGCTGTGAACTTGCAGGAGTGAACTGCCGCTCCTGCTGTTTGGGTTCCAGGATCTACTGTACCATCAATATAGTAGATCTGTGCCCCTGTTGTTTCTACTGAGGTTATAGCTGCTTCTGCTGCGTTTCTGAGTTCTTCTATTGTGCAGTTTTCTTTTGCCCTTGGGAGTTTGGTGTAGTTGAATTTAGCAACTTGTTTTTTCCAAGGTGGAATGTGTATAGTACTTTGTGCTGTGTCAGGTTTTAATTGTAGGATTGTTTCTGTAAGGCCAAGTCTTTTGATGTTATCGCTATGGTCTTTGCCATAAGAATCTGGGGTTTGTACTTCAGGATGTTTGGATAGTTCCTCTCTTACTCGTCTTTTGGTGATTGAGTCTCTGTCTGACAGGAACATCTTTGCAACTATGCTTGCATTTCTTAGTGCAATTCTGTCTTCGAGGGTTGGTAGTCCGGTTTCCAACCTTAGGTTGCAAAGTCTTGTCCACATTGGGGCTCCCAACATGAGCCTCATGGCATTGTTTTGAATCACTTCAATTGTGCTTGTTTGTAGATCTGTTAGTCCCAGGAGTGTTGGGGCGGCATAGTCTACTAGTGATCTGGAACAGGCTAGATAGTATTTCTTTTGGACGTGTTCATTTGCTCCATCCTTGAGCCTGCACATATATCTCATAGCTGCATTTCTGGCATTTGTTCTTTCCTTGAGATATTTTATCTCTTGCTTGAAAGTGAGCTGTTTGTCTATTATTGCCCCGAGGTATGTGTATCGGTCCACCCATTCTAGGGGTTCCATTCCTATTGTGAGTGGTTGTACGGGGTTTGGGGCTTTGATTGTCATTGCTTTTGTTTTGGCAATGTTAATTTTTAGTCCAAGCTCATTGGATTTGTGGCTGATGGCATTGAGTGCTCTTTGCATTTTTATTGTCCTGACTGGCCCTCGAGCTATTACACATACATCATCTGCATAGATAAATATATTAACTCCTTCAGGTAGCTGAAGTGAGGCTATATTTTCCATGAGGATGTTGAAAAGGAGGGGGCTTAGAATTCCTCCTTGTGGCGTACCATTTTCCAATTCATGATATGTGGATATCACTCCTTGAAATTTGACTCTGGCTTGCCTTCCTAGCATGTAGTTTTTAGTCCATGCTAGTAGGTGTCCTTTGACTCCTTTTTTAGCTACTGATTGCAGCACTGCAACTGGGCTTGCAAGCTCGAAGGCTTTTTCAAAGTCTATGAAGACTATTGTTGCCTTGTTCTGATTTATGCAGCTTAATACATCTGTGATGCATTCAGAGGTTCCAATTCCCTCCTGATATGCATATAGCTGCTTGTTTAGGGGGCCAATTTTGTACTTTAATCTGTTTAAGACCATTTTTTCTCCTGTTTTTTCTATACAGGATACCAAGGCTATTGGCCTGGGATTTGTTGGATCCTTTGGCTTGGGGATTGGCTGTGTATCTTGTTGTCTCCAGGTTTGAGGCCTTATGTGCTCTAGGTGTGTTTTGTTTAGTAATCTTAGGAATGCAGTTTCTCCTGCTGGACCCATGTGTTTGATCATTGTGTAGGTGATTTTGTCAGTTCCAGGTGCAGTGTCTTTCCCTGTCTTTTGTACTGCTCTTAGCTCCTCAACTGTGTATGGGGTGTCTGTGTCATCCTGCTGAAGGCAGGCTGTGTTGATCTCTTCCCATCTTGATGGTGCCAGTTGCTCTTGTTGCATTCTGGTTTCGGGGGAGAGATTGATTGACAGTGTTTTGTTTGCAAAGGATGTTGCAATTCTTTCAGCCTCCTCATGTGGGTGTGGGTGTGTGGCAATTGGTGTCTTTCTCTTTTTTCCGGCTACTCTGCCTAGCCATTTCCAAAGCTGAGTTAGATTGGTGTATCCTGACAGGCTTGAACACCATTCCATCCATTTTTCAATTCTGATTTCATGGATTCTTTCATTTGTTTCAGTTTTGACTGTTTGTAGTAGCTCTCTGTTTTCTACTGTGGATCTTCTTCTGTATATTTTTGTGACTCTGTTTAGTCTGGTTTTTAGTCTTCTGACTTTTGGGCAGTAGTACCAGGAGTCTTTGTAAGTGTAACTACCTTGTGTTGTTTTTAGTGGCATAGCTCTGTTGGCTGCATTGTGAAAGGCCTCAACTAGGTCTTTTTCTAGTTGATCTATGTCCTCTGGAGGAACGTAGCTGATTGCCCATTCCTCTATGGTTGTTTGAAAGCAGACCCAGTCTGCTAGGTCCTGGTCCCATCTTGGTGGGGGTGGTGGGATTGGAGGTAGTTGTTGTAAGTCCAATTCTGTCACTGTGGCAAAGTGATCACTTATCAGGGTTGAGTGTACTTGCCACTTGGTTAGATGTCTAATGGCTGTTGTGACAAAAGTCAGATCCAGTCTTCCACCTCTTATGTGTGTAGGTTGCCCTGTGTTTAGGAGGGAGACTCCCTCAAATTCACCCAGGGCGAAAGCTATGTGTTCCCCTGAGGGGTTTGTCCTTGATGGGGATGATAGTATGGGGTGATGTGCATTAAAATCCCCGCAGATAATTGTTGGTGTTCTTTCTGTGTGAGCAAAGAGTTGAGTTAGTTGTAACTCTCCTGTATCCTCCCTATGTAATTTTCTGTATATGTTGTATATGTCTATTTTTTGATTCAGTAATGTTATTGTTACTGCTAGTGTCTCTATGTTGGTGCCACAGGGAATAGGGTTGTGTAACCTTGTTGTTGGTATGCTAGTTTTAACTAATGTAGCTAGGCCTCTGTCTGTGCCTATCTGTGGTGCGATGTAGGCATTGTAGCCTGGGATTTTTAGTTTCTTTCCTGCTGGAAGATTGGTTTCTTGTAGCAGGATGACATCTACATTCTCAGTTTTGCATACTGCAATTAGGGAGGAGATCTTTGATCTAACACCGGCTGAGTTCCAGTTTAGAACTCTTACTCCATGGTGTAGGTTGAAGAGTATTGTCTAGGGTCCCTAGGGGCAAAGGCAATTGCCTTGACCTCGGAGGATGAAGTGGATGAGGTGGATGGGGTGAGTGTGGATGATGGGATGAGGGATGGGGTGAGTGGTATGATAGGTGCGGGGACTGAAGTAGAGGATGTGGAAGGTACGGGTGATTGAGGTGATGGAATGGTAGGTGTGGTTGGTGAGGAGTGAGAAGTGATCTCCTGGATAGCAAGAGAGGGGGATTGGGAGGACTTATTCCTGGAGAGCAAGTCTTTTAGGACTTGTTCAATGCTGGTTGCTATTGTCTCAGCATTGATTTTTCCAGTCACGGCCTGTGTGACTGGTTCGGTCAATTTATCCTTTAGGACCGTGGTCTTAATGAAGATGGTCCTGGGTAGTGGCTTTGGTCCTTCAGTTGGAACCCTGGAGGTAGATCTGGCTCTGGGTTTTGAGACTGATCTGGTGTTGGTTCTGGAGTTGGAGTGCCTGCTTAACTCCTCCTGAGTGTAGAATCTCCTCCTGGGTAGAGGTTTGGGGGCCGCTCTTCCTCTTGATGGGTCCCTTTTGTCTTTGGGGAGGGCAGCAATTACCCTTGCCACTCTTTCAGGGCATCCCCAGGCCATTGCAGTATGCCCTTTCTTGCAATTTGAGCACTTTTTCACTGTGGGTATTCCAGCAGCCTTCTTGTCAATGCACTCCTGTGTGGGGTGCTTAAGGCTGCAGACAGCACAGGTTGGGACCTTTGCCTGGCATTGGTCCTTGTGATGCCCATACTTCTGGCAGTTGTAACATCTGAGGGGATCTGGATAGTATTTGTTGACCCTGAAGCTGCCGAAGATGCCTAGATCGACTCTTCGTGGGTGTGGACCCTTAAATGTCACCAGTATGGCTTTGGTAAGGAAGCCTGCCTTGTTCTTCATCCGTTCTGCTGCAGTGATATTGGGTAATTTAACTAGGTGGCTTTCCATCATGTCAGTTGGGTAGCCAACCACAACTGCTTTTTTTAGTTTTTCCTCTTCTTTAAGCTCCAATAGCTTAATGTCTGAGGTGCTTCGTAAGGTTATCAGGGCTCTTGTGTCCCTGGTGGATATGGTCCACTGTCCTTGCCTGTTTGGTTTGGCAATCATTTGAATGTTTTTATGTTTGCTTTCAAAGGCAGCAATAGCCTTGAAGGCCTCTGATGGGTTAGCAGCTAAGACCCTGAAAAAATAGGTCTTATTTTCTCTAGCAGGCTGGTTGCTGCTTCCTGCGGTGAGGTTTCCTTGCTGGGTGGGTACATCATTCCCTGGTTGGCTCCTTCTAGGAAGTTTCTTTTTTCTCCTTACTTCTTGCCAAGGTAGGTTTCCTTCTCCATCAGAGTCGTTGTCAACGTTGGTCCTCTTCCGGTTTGTTTGGTCCTGGTCCTGTTCCATTCGTTTTTGTTCCTTGTTCATCAGTTCCTGTTCGGCTTCCTTATCCAGTTCGGTTAGAAGGGGTTGCAGGTCGGGGTCCATCTCCATTTCACCAGTTCCTAGAGCTTCTAGTACGATTTCATAAAGTTCATTCCAAGATAAGTCCTTTTTTTCAAGATGTGTGAGTATATGATCAGAGATCATATAGAGAGACAGACAGTGTGCCTGGTGGGGTTGTCCAACCCTTTAAGCCCTAGGGCCCCAAGCAAAGTTATAGTAGGAGTTATAAGAATGAAATACAGAATCTGAAAATGAAACACAAATTCGTTAGTTATATGGGGGGTATGCTAACTAACCTATTGCTAGAGCAGTGCTGAAACTAACTCTTTTTAGCTAAGTACTAGCCTACACAAATAGCTGTTGGGGAGCCTTCTTACTGCGTTCACGCACTAAGACGGCCCAGCAGTCTATTCCTGCAGGTAGGGAGGTTGGGGGTAATAAGCAAAACTCAGTGGAATCCTAAAAGTTTTTATTTGAGCTGATTCCTGACCCTATTTGAATACTGGCTTATTTCGCCAGTTACCAAGAATAATAACCTATTATTTAGTAAACAACTTGGCTTATAGGCGCCAAGCCTAACAGCCCTATGCCACTTGCCACAGACAGCGAGAGTGGGAGTTTTTGACCCTTTGGCCCTGCTTCTACTGGAGTTTTAAGACCACAACGGCTACCAGATTTTCCACAGGAGGATCTATTAGTAAGTTAAAATTATGTAGGTGGAGGCAAAGCTTAGCCTATATTGTCAATTTAGTTTCCCTTATATGAGGGGGCTGATTACAGCCAATTCAGGGGCAAGGCCCTTGTCAGTACAGCAAGAACTGCAACAGAAATCGTCGAAAAAACGGCGAAAATCGGCGACGAATTCGGCGAAAAATCGGCGAAAAACGTCGGAAGCGGCGGCGGCGGTGGCGGCGGTCTCTTCAGGAGGCTGAATGTATCAGCCAAGTGAAGAGGGAGCAGGCAACAGCCAGTAACGGCGGCAGAAGATGTCGGCAGTCAGCAGGCAGGAGCAGAAGTGAAGGTCCTCTCTCAGTGGGATCTGAGTGAGAACTATTTGTGCAAGAAGATATGATACCCAGCCTGTAAAATGAGCCCCTCTCATGTAGATATAAGTATTTTATGTAAATTACGTAAGACTTTCGTCGTGAATTTCATTGTATTCTTTATTCAAGTTAATATATGTGAATTTACGATATTTTTAAGAGTTAACTTTTTATTTCACGTATGTTTGCTACGATGTCTTAGGTAGTCTATTTGAAAGTGTTGTAGGATTCGTGCGAGATAGGAATAAGGGCTTAGGTAATGTTCTTTTATATTACATGATGTATTCCATCATGGTTGAGAGAGAAGCATCAGTGACATGTGTTTTGGAAGATTCTCTATCATGTGCATAGAAGCTTCATGAAGGCTCGGCGAAAGGATGTTATCTTTTTTTTATTTCGGGGACAATGGGTGGGCGGAGCTAACTGACTGAGAGAGCTATCTGGCGTAGCATACGTACAGCGTTTGGAAGAGTAATAATTGGCAACTTTTGCGCTTCGCACAACCCCCACGCTACCAGAACTCGATCCTGGAAGGTTCTGGAAGCAGTTAAATTTCATATAAAAGGTGACCAAGATTAGGTTACTGTAGATATAGATAGAGATAGTTATAGAACTGCCACCTAAAAATAGCCTCCTCCCCCTTTCCCTCTCTCACCCTCGCAATCCAGTGTATTGTCGAAAGTGTTCAGTGCATTTTAGTGTGTCCTCTCCTAAGTGACTCTGTGCCCCAAAGCAAATCGAGTGTCGAAAAGTTAAGGTGATTTACATTCATTACATTAGGGTGAGTGTTGGCATTGTATAAGGTTTTTGGTAATTGGCCCTATAGGGAAGATAGATTTTGTTACATGATTAGGTTATATATTATTCATTAAGTGTCAAACTTGAACATTGTATAATTCAGATTTATTTCAAGTGTTTGTATAATTTCCATTGCATTATTTCTTTTCTTAGACTAAGGTTTATACAGATATAATAGTTCAAGTCAAGTTCTTATATAATATCAGATCATAACATTTCTGTGCTATTCTAAGTTTTGTTCACACTTAAATTTTTTTCCAGTTAATTATTTTGTTATGTAAATTCTTTCAAAGTGTTGTAATTTATATAGAATATATTTATTTTTGTAGAGTGTATTATTCCAATTATCATTATTTAAAACCAGATTCTGCTCATATTCCTGTTAAGAACCATCGTGAGTTTTAAATACGGTTTAATAATACTTAAGAGTAATTACCCAGTTTGGTTTTGAGTGTACTTAAGAGACCTTTGGATATTCAGTGTTTTATGTATTGCTGTCTGGGAGTTAGTTAATGGTCTCAGAAGTCATGTATTAATGTTTTAAAGTTTAAGTTTTAATGTAAAAGTATACAAGGGAGTTTGGAATTCGAGAGGTTGATTAACTTGCCAGTCGTAGTATATGTAATATTATATATTTAGTTCCCAGTCACGAGCCATAGTATAATATAATTTTTAGTGCCCAGACTTCGGGAGCCATATCATATAACATATTTTGGTGCCCAGACCCAGGAGCCATCAACATAATCACATAATATATTTTGAGTGCTCAGACCCGGGAACCATATCATATAATAATAATAATAATAATAATAATGATAATAATAATTATAATAATATATATATGTATATATATATATATATATATATATATATATATATATATATATATATATTATCTCCTACGCCTATTGACGCAAAAGGCCTCGGTTAGATTTCACCAATCGTCCCTATCTTGAGCTTTTAAATCAATGCTTCTCCATTCATCATGTACTACTTCACACTTCCTAGTCCTCAGCCATGTAGGCTCGGGTCTTCCAACTCTTCTAGTGTCTTACGAAGCCCATTTAAACGTTTTGTGAACTAATCTCTCTTGGGGAGTGCGAAGAGATTGCCCAACCCATCTCCATATACCCCTCATCATGATCTCATCCACATATGGCACTTGAATAATCTCTCTTATAGTTTCATTTCTAATCCTGCCCTGTCATTTAAATCCCAATATCCTTCTGAAGGCTTTGTTCTCAAATTTATTAAATCTGTTGGAAATTGTTTCATTGTCATATCATGACTCATGTCCTTACTGTTAAACAGCTCAATGAAGTGATATATAGTCTGATTTTTATATGAGGTAACATATAAAAGAAAACTATAATACGATACATAAAACATACTCATAATTCTAAGGGATTAAATTTCCAAATAGTAATATAAAAACTTAAGGATGGTACAATAAAAACTCTTAGAACATTTAGTGCTAAAGCGAGAAAATCAAATATATTATCTTCTCCTCTTATATGGATAAATAACAAGCATTTAGAATGAAGAAAAAAAGGCCAAATATCGAGATTTTACCAAAAAAATTATTTTAAACGATAATCATAGGTACACATAGACACTAGATAACTTTATTCAGAGAATCGATTGGTCTACTAACTTTATACACCGAAGCCATAAAAGGGATAGAATTGTTAAGATACTGAATGATGGAATAATCAAACCATAAATTATAAAAAGCAAAAAAAAAATCTTAAGAGATATATCTACAATTCTATTAATTTGGAAGAAAGAGAAGTACGTTTTCAAGAAACTATCGCAAGGAGATCAAGTCAAAATATTGCATCTGCTCACATCAAAGGTAAAGGGATTCTTAGCTCCTCAATATGTAGTTATATAGGACGATATATATCCTCTCTAATCTTACATCTTGGTTTTTGCCTCCTGGCTAGTACAGTGGTAACGTGTTTGCCTAGCATTTCGCATGGCAAGAGATCGATCCCCGCCTAGGACCGTGAGTTTAAGCTGTTTACTGGGGAGGCTACTGCTGTGATAGGGCACCACAGTGGGGGTTTGGGCTTGCCCGGCTGACGTTCTGCTGAGCATCTATTCTGATGGAACCAGAACTGAAACCAGTCACCTTTAACCTTTAATTCAATGATGAAGGCCCCGTAGAGAGTAGAGTTCCCCTGCTGTATAGACCCAGAAAAAAAAACAGCTCTTAAGTAAATTAATATAAAGGTAAAAATATTTGTTTAGTAAAACCAGATGCCAAATAAACTTCATATGCTTTCTACCTAGCCTAAATAATCAAGTAGATGAGTGACAAATGCGGAATGGAGAGAGCATTTCATGGAAAAAAAGGTATAGTATTATACTTTCATACCTTCACCACCTCAGAAAGAGCTGCCACGGGGCTATAATCTTTGGACCAGTAGCGATAATCGTTAAATAAGAAATCGTTAGTTAATATGCCAAGCAGGATCTTAAATAAGTTAAAAGTACCATAGATATCGACTAAGTGAGAATTGAAGACTGGGTAAACAGCAACGGTATTATTATTATTATTATTATTATTATTATTATTATTATTATTATTATTAGCTAAGCTACAACCCTAGTTGGAAAAGCAGGATACTATAAGCCAAGGGGCTCCAACAGGGAAAATAGCCCAATAATGAAAGGAAAGAAGGGAAAATAGCCTAATAATGAAAGGAAAGAAGGGAAAATAGCCTAATAATGAAAGGAAAGAAGGGAAAATAAAATATTTTAAAAACAGTAACAACATTAAAATTAATATTTCCCATATAAACTATCAAACCTTTAACAAAAACAAGAGGAAGTGAAATAAGATAGAGTAGCGTGCCCGAGTGTACCCTCAAGCAAGGTAACTCTAACCCAAGATAGTGGAAGATCATGGTACCCAAGACTAGAGAACAATGGTTTGATTTTGGAGTGTCCTTCTCCTAGAAGAGCTGCTTACCATAGCTAAAGAGTCTCTTCTACCCTTACCAAGAGGAAAGTAGCCACTGAACAATTACAGTACGGTGGTTAACCCCTTGGGTGAAGAAGAATTGTTTGGTAATCTCGGTGTTGTCAGGTGTATGAGGACAGAGGAGAATATGTAAAGAATAGGCCAGACTATTCGGTGTATATGTAAGCAAAAGGAAAATGAACCGTAACCAGAGATGGATCCAATGTAGTACTGTCTAGCCAGTCAAAGGACCCAATAACTCTAATGGTAGTATCTCAACGGGTGGTTGGTGTCCTGGCCAACCTACGTGGTTATTATCAAATGTGTGCCAGGGAAATAGATAAAAAGTAGTAACAATTTCTAACGGTGAAGCAAAATACATGTAAGCTACTTCACTTTGTATGAAAATGTTTATTTTTTACCAGATTCTTTGTCACACGCGCTATTTGATCGTCATCTCATTATCTGTAGACAGTAAACAAACAAGATGGTTCATACTGAAATACACACAGCTATTGTGTTTTCGAATATTTGTTCTTAATGTGAGGTGTTGACTATTAACGCTTTGTAAAAGACTGTGGATAATAGAACGAGGGCTTCTATGTAGGTTATAGGGCAGATTTAGCCTTGGGGACAATTTTATTTATCAAAAGTGAACCAAGATTACAAGGTAACGGATCAAGGAGTTGTTGAATGAAGTGGCACTGCAATTCCAGGAGACCAGGTGAGTACAATGAAGAAGATGAAAGTGTTACTATTGAACCTTGGACCTTCAGTGTTCATTATTATGCAACAGATGTGTAGCCTACCTTATTTTTGAAAATTTACTTCTGACTTTTTGTTTGAGTTGTCCGTAATCTCCCACGAAGAGTGGTTAGAGATCATAGTTGCCAAGTAGCATTATTGTGTTAAATTTCCAATTTTTATCAATTTCGATAAGTAGGCTATTTGAAATCACAGCTAAAATCATCTCCCGGTAAAGTTTTAGATTCAACCAAATTGGGAAATGTATTATATTAATATATTTTCCTAGTAAAGCACGTGATAACAAAAAACTTTCTCTCAATACATTATTGACGCTGATGTCTACTTACAGAGATAATTATTTCAGTTAATGTAGGTCTGCATTTTATTTCTAAGTGTTTTGTATACCTTTACGCTGTCACGGGACCTAGCTCTTGTTCGTTTGTATGTCTGTTTTCATCTTACTTGGCTCCGCCCCATTGCGTAATGTGACAATATTTACTTGAATGCGCATTTGCTCCTCCCACTAATGTCGCTCCTCCAATCTAAATACTACTGGGTTCTTTTCAAGGGTTATTATTGGACGATTCATTGGTCTCTCAGTCTTGTTTCAAGGATCTGTTTTTCGTGCAATATAACATTGTAAACGATAGTATTTTGTTTTTTTCCCTATTTCATTATGGGAGAAACCCGTGATTGTCGTTTGTTTTCGGTTTTCAAAAGTTCCGGTTTCTATATTTTCATCACACGTCACTTAACTGTCATGGATCCTCCGGTACGGTTGTGTGAAATATGTCGTTATTCCTATTTTGATGTGATCGGCCGATTTCATGGGAATTATAATGGAACTCCTGAAGTAGTGAATCGTTTTCTAAGGGAGCATTCCGTATTACCTTTAAGTGTCCAGTGTGGTAAATGTGATTCGCCTTTACATTTTCGTGAGGATAGACATGTGTGGTATTGTACCAAATCTGAACGTATTCCAGTACTTGATGATTCAGAAGAGGGTCAACCACAACCTTCCACATCTTCATCGTCATCTTCCGTTTAAGGTAAGAAGTGATTTAACAAAATATATATATTCAAATTTACCCCTGGTTAAAGGGGGGGTCGCAGGGGGGGCGAAGCCCCCCCCCGGTAGGGGTACAGGGCCCCTAGGTTAGGTTAGGTGGGTTTGTTAGGTTCTGTGGTGCCCTGAAAATTACTGTGGCCTTAAGGGGGGGTCGCAGGGGGGGCGAAGCCCCCCCGGTAGGGGTACAGGGCCCCTAGGTTAGGTTAGGTGGGTTTGTTAGGTTCTGTGGTGCCTTGAAAATTACTTTGGCCATAAGGGGGGGTCGCAGGGGGGGCGAAGCCCCCCCCGGTAGGGGTACAGGGCCCCTAGGTTAGGTTAGGTGGGTTTGTTAGGTTCTGTGGTGCCCTGAAAATTACTGTGGCTTTAAGGGGGGGTCGCTGGGGGGCCCTACCCCCCTCCCCCCGGTAGGCCTAGTTAGGGGTATGGGGGAGGGGTGCTGGAACATTAATTATTCATTTATTGCAAATATCATTCAATGCCCCAACACCCTCCCCCCCTTCCCCCACCCAAAACCCCGGTTCCCAAAGGGTGTCCCCCATAATTGGTGGGATGAACTAGGGTATACATAGTAAATCTCTAAATCGGTTGGTTTGCAGTCAAAATAAACGTTAAATTCATTGAAACCACACTATTTCTGATGCAACAAATATATTTTTATTGCATTTTTCCAAATTTGGCTGAAACTAAAAATTTACCCATCTCCCCCATTGAATGGACAGATTGATATGATATAATTTGTTTATCGACACCTTTAATAGAATATATGAAATATGTGAAATAATTAAGTTTCTTCTTCGTTTTGGTCATAGAAACTACTTGTATAGCGTGACACTCATCAGTTATAGCACAATCTTTGAAACAAATATGTGAATTTCAAGTAAAGGTTTCGGCGATTTCTGTGGTTCAGGATATGTTCAATGTGTGTAGCCTCTGTCACGATATTGGTTCACAGGCCTAGCTCGTAATAAAGGTGATCTTAAACGACTGATATGTAGGCCTAAGTAGCAAACTAGTTTACCGAAGGCTGTATGTTTTAGATGATGTTTAATTTTGAAGAATAACACATTCCGTCTTAAATCTTTGAAACATTGAATATATAATATATGTTTACGTCGTTATCTTCTGTAATTACGACACTTTAAAGCTCTTAGGAAAATTGAAAATGAGATCTTAATTCGTCCAACCTTGTTCTTGCCAATCGAGTTTCTTCAGTACAACTTTTCCCTGAAACGTCCAATTTTAACATATTAAGGCATACAATGATTTTAAATATAGTAATATGAGGGTAATTTCATACTCATTACAGTCAGAAATTGTTAGCATGATGATGGAGTACCTGCAAGTAAGATGCCGGTATGACAATAAAACAAAATCTTGTTATCAACCAAACTTGTAGCCTCTATGAATTAATATTAGCATTTAAACCGCTATTCTAGAATGAACTAACTGTTGAAATACGGCACCTTTAATTTTACTCTTCTGAGAACAAAATGATTCCTACAAGAAATGTATAGTGAATATTTCCAAGTTCGTTTCATTGGAGCCAAGTGACTTCACTATGCTAGGTAGCCTAGGTTACATTCATCTGCTGGTGGATGCATTCTAGCTATTATCTTCCTTATTATTTCGATTTTTAAATTATCACAGTAATAGAATGGGACTATGTTTATTAATGAGTGATTATGGTAATTTCTAAGACGTTTATAAAACAATATATTTTAACTAGAACTTGGGCTGGTGGAAGGCATCCTGTGTCGAACGCATCGGCCATAAAACTTATTTTGAGCGAAGCGAAAAATCTATTTTTGGGTGAGATAGCCATGGCGTCCTGATGGAAGGTTCCTTTTTGGTAGCTTCCTTGGGTATATCACTACTAAATATTCCCAGAGAATTTAACCACAGGTTATCACAGAATTCTAACTTCTGGAGCGAGTATCCTAAAGGATTCCCTTTTAAGACATCGTATATCAACAGGGGATGCATGTATTAACGCGCCACATAGCTATCTACACCCCAAACAGAGTTAACACTTCGGTGTGTAGGGGCGGAGAATAGCTGGGAGCCGTTCCACAGCTAATCTCGTTCGTGGCTACTTTTGGTACTCGAGACGCAAATAAACGGGCGCCATTGCTAAATGACGTCATGTCCGTCGTCATCCTGAAGCCAGTTGCTTGCTGATCGCCATGATACAGCAGAGCAGGGTGGGACCTAAAAACTGGACGAAGTAGCAGGGAGGGTCCATCAGGATGCCATGGCTATCTCACCCAAAAATAGATTTTTCGCTTCGCTCAAAATCCGTTTTTTGGGCTCAAGCCATGGCGTCCTGATGGAAGAATACCAGAGAATCAATGTATCGTGGTAGATTTTCCCCTATTGGGTAAGTGCCAAAGGCTTTGAACAAGGTAGCATAGTAATCTTAATAAAAGAACCGTAGGGAAGAAACCTTCCTGCCCCCTTGGCAGTGAAGTTCCCACGGGCCATGCCGAGATCAAAGTGGTTGTCGAAGGGCTATTCACCCTGCTAGAAGAACTTGAAGAACTTGGAGACAAGACTGAATGGTTGGCATTCGTATAGGAACATTCTCGAAGGCAGACGAGTGGTGGTTGGACACTGTATGTAGAGGAGAATAGTCTCGTCTCTAAGGTATAATAAGTATTCGTATTGGAATATTACGTTGCAAAGGTGAATATATAATAAGGGTTGAGACCTTAGTATCTTCATTAACCATAAGGAAGGGGATAATAAAACTATGACAGACATGTATTTCATAGTATAAGTAGGAGCGGATTGAGACGCACAAGTAATAAAATAAGAATTTTATTTCACAATTGCAGAAAATTTAAATGAATTGCAATAATATGTAAAGTTAATTTACAACAAATTATAATGTACATAGTAATAAAGACTTGCTCTTGAATCTGAAAGGGAATTTCAAATTTATTAGTAGGCACTCGTTCTCGAGGAACGTCAGTCTTTAATTAAAACACATCATGCTCTAGGCATGCGGCACTCGTGTGACGACTATGACATTTCACCTGGGATAAGAACAGTTATAAGAAAGCACTAAGTGTTTTCGACATCACTACGTATCGCTCGAGGGTCAACATAGGCACCCGAAGAGTTAGAGTCCCAAGTAACTCGCTGTTCTATGCAGAGTTAGGTGCAGGTTTCATAACACTACCTGCGGCTACCACAAAATGTTTGACTTCGTGCACTTGTTTCGCATAATGTTTGAAGAAAATACGCAAGGTCTTCCAGCCTGGGAAACTTTTAAGGCTTTCGAAGTCCATACTCTGAAAGAAATTCAGAGACGATGCAACTTTTCTAGGATCGTGACCGGCGGGTGTACTGTCAGGATCCGCTCTGCGAATGAAGTAGGTGATTTTCGCTCTTAGTTGTTTCAGTGACAGGTCGCTGCCCGATGTTTCTCCTTTGAAGAGTTGGCCTCCACCAAAGTCTGAAGTTCTGCGAAGATAGACCTTGAGGCTCTCTACTGGGCATAGAGAGGCATCTTCCTTCAGGGGGCATATTCTCCAAGGGGCCCATCTTTTGGTGGGTAATTCGTTTTTGGCGAGAAACGTCGGATCCGGGGAGAGGGTAAGGTCTCCTGAATCAGTAAACAGGATATGACCCTCTTCTCTTGATAATGCCACTATTTCGCTGACTCGGGCTCCTGAAGCAAGAGCAAAGAGAAATATAACTTTCTGAGTCAGATCCTTGAGAGGGCATGAATCATTATCCAAGTTGGAGGCGAAATGGAGCACCTTGTCCAATGACCAGGAGATCGGTTTCGGTGGGGGTGCTGGGCGTAGACGAGCGCATGCTTTCGGCAGTTTATTGAAGATGTCGCTGGACAGATCAATTTGGAAGGCATACAACAGTGGTCTAGTCAAGGCCGATTTGCAAGTAGAAATCGTATTGGCTGCTAAGCCCTGTCTATGAAGGTGAATAAAGAAGGACATGCAAAAATCAATGGTGATTTCCGTAGGATTTTTTGCCTTGACGAATGAGACCCATTTTCTCCAAGATGATTCGTATTGCCGTCTTGTGGATTCGGTCTTGTATTCCTCGAGGAAGTCTAGACTTTTCTTCGAGATCCCAAACCTCTTCTTCGCGGCTAGGGAGAGAAAATCATGAGATGAAGGTCCTTGATTTTCGATGATGAAGCGAAGACAGTCGACTTCTGTACTTGCTGGGAGAGAACTGGGCCCGGGAGAGGGATCAGCGTGGGCTGCAGCTCCAGGACCAGGGGGGTACCAGTTGCTCCGGGGCCACTTGGGAGCCACTAGGGCCGCTGTCCCTTTGAAGGTTCTCAGCTTGGAGAGGACTTTCAGCAGAAGGTTGGTGGGAGGGAACAGGTAGATGTTGGACCATCTGTTCCAATCCAGGGACATGGCGTCCACCGCCTCTGCCTTGGGGTCCTCGTACGGGGCCACATAACGAGGAAGTTGATTGTTGTCGCTCGTTGCGAAGAGATCGATCTGAAGTTCCGGGACTTGGTGGGAGATGAAGGAGAATGATCTTGCGTCTAGAGACCATTCCGACTCTATCGGGCTTGTCCGGGATAGAGCGTCCGCCGTCACGTTGCGGAATCCTTGTAGGTGAACTGCAGATAGGTGCCACTTCTTCCTCTCTGCCAGACGGAAGATTGTTAGAAGCACCTGATTTATCTGGGGCGATCTTGAGCCTTGGCGATTGAGACATCGAACTACCACCGAGTTGTCTAGGGTTAGACGAATATGGATCGAGGGAGGCGGGGAGAGTTTCTTCAGTGTTAGAAGGACCGCCATGGCCTCCAAGATGTTGATGTGAAACGTCTTGAATAGTGGAGACCACGTGCCTTGAGCCTGTTTTTGGTGGGAGTGACCTCCCCAACCCTCCAGCGAAGTGTCCGTGTGGATGTTGAGTGATGGAGGTGGGTGTTGAAGAGGGATGGACCTTTTCAGGGCCTTTGCTTCCGACCACGGCTTGAGGAGAAGTCGAAGTCTGTTTGGGAGCCGTCTCTTGAGGTCTCTTCGAGCGATGGATGCGGAACGTCTCCAGACTCCCGCGGCATCCTTTAGCTGTGCATGAAGCACCGGGTTTGTCACTGAGGCGAACTGTAGAGAGCCTAGAACTCGTTCCTGCTGGCGTCTTGAGATCCGCTTGGATTTCAGTAGTCGCTTGACAGACCCTGCTATTTCCTTCCTTTTCTTCTGGGGGATGGAAAGGCGGTGTGACTGAAGGTTCCACTGGATTCCTAACCATTGGAACTTCTGAGCTGGAGAGAGGCGAGATTTCTTCACGTTTATCTTGAATCCCAGGTGTTCTAGGTACTGGGTGACTTTGCTGCAGGATTTTAAACAAGCCTCGGGCGATGGAGCCCAGACTAGCCAATCGTCGAGGTAGGCCATCACCTGGACGTCTCGGAGGCGGAGCTGTTGTACTATGGCGTCCGCCAGCTTTGTGAAGATCCGAGGGGCCACGTTGAGGCCGAAGGGCATGGCCCTGAAGGCGTAGCTTTTCCTTTGGAGTTTAAATCCTAGGTAGGAGGAAGCGTGATGGTTCATTGGAACGTGCCAGTAGTCATCCGCCAGGTCTATGGAGACCGTGTAAGAACCTCGAGGCAGAAGGGTCCTTATCTGTTGAAGAGTCAGCATCTTGAACTTGTCGTTCGCTATGAACTTGTTGAGGGGGGATAAGTCCAGAATGACTCTGAGTTTGTCGGAGTCTTTCTTGGGGACGCAAAACAGTCTCCCTTGGAACCTGGTGGACTTTACCCTCCTTATCACCTTCTTGTTCAAGAGATCTAGGACATATTCTTCCAGAAGGGGGGTTGATCGTTGGAAGAATTGCTGGAAGGTTGGGGGTGGTTGCGTCCAACTCCAGCCTAGACCTTTCTTGACGATGCTGTGTGCCCAGGGATCGAAGGTCCAACGATCATGGAATTGGCGGAGTCTTCCTCCCACCGGAAGCACTTCATTGCTTCTGGTGTCCCGAGGGCTTACTGCCTCGGCCGCTAGCTCCCCTTCCTCCTCTGCCTCTGGAGGGGCGGCGAGATGCGTCTCTGCTTGCACCCCTGTTTGAGCCTCACCTTTGGGACGAAAGGTAGTTGTCCGTTGCTCAAAGGCAGGGGTGAAAACCGGTGACTGGGACAAAACCGGTTGGGTGACCAACTGAAAGGTCTGTTGTGGCTGAGCAGCCACTTGGGGAGTAGCGGGTCCCGGAAACTGCCGTCGCTGTTGACGTTGCTGGGGGTTTTGCTTGGAGGATTACCTCTTAGGTTGAGGGCCATCGTCCTGAGAGGATTTTCTCTTTTTTGACATGCCCCACTTGTTGAGAAGGTTCCTATTCTCAGTGGCAGCCTTGTCAGTGATCTCTTTCACGAGATCAGAGGGGAAGAGGTGTTTACCCCAGATGTTGGAGGAAATCAGCCTCCGGGGTTCGTGTTTCACAGTGGCACTTGAGAACACGAATTCTCGACAGGCTCTCCGAGCCTTCATGAAGTGGTACAAGTCCTTCACCAGAGTCGCCATGTGCGATTTGGCGAGTACCGTGTAGTGGTCTGGGGCTCTGGTGTCACCAGCCATGACATCAAGTTGTACCTGGAGGGACATGGATGCTGCGAGCCTTTCCTTCGTATCTTGTTCCCGACGAAGGAGATGGTCGTTGAGTTTCGGGAGGGCCTCGTTAAACTGACGTCCGGCTACGTCAGGATCTAACTTTCCCACCACGAAGGTATGCTGGATATCCTTCCAGTGTCGAGCGTCGGGGGGAGTTACCATGGAGAAGGGTCTGCACTCCTCCAGTGCAGGGCAGGGTTTTCCTTCTTCCACAGCCTTGTGGCACGCAGTGAAGGCCTTTTCCGTGAAGGGAAGGACTGCATCGTCGGGTGCGACATAAGTAGGGTGCTTCTTGCTCAGGGCCGGAAGCTTAGAGCAGGTAAAACCTCTACTTTTGAATGCGGTGGCTAGCATAGCCTGAGCCTTCGAGAGATCGAACACTATCACCTTCTTTAGAGGCAGGTTCAGAACGAAGCCGGACGTAACAGTCCGGGTAAGCCTCAAAGTTTGGGAAGAACTCCACTTCTTCCAGGGGGACCGTGCCGATCTTATCGCTGATAAAGATCCTGCTGGTCGCGATAACCATATGCTCGGCATACCTCCAAGGGTTGGCATGTGAGCATGCAGGGAGGTCCTTAACCGAGATCTTCTTCGGTTCTTTGGACCCTCCCATGGACTTGAACTCATGAGTCACTTGAAGTTTCTCTTCCATAAGGGCTTTAATCATCCGGAACATCTCTTGGGCGGATGGGATGGGTTCCGGGGTAGCGGAGGTAGACGGGAGAGACACTTCCGTCGGTGTAGGAGTAGGGGCGGTGATGGAAGGCGGAGCGACCTCCTGCTCCGACTCGGTGTATTCCACCTGGTCCTCTTCATCTTCCGCGCCTTGGGCCATGAGGGTCTTCTCCATGTCCTCCGAAATATCCGACATGTGTTCATCGTTCTCGGAATCCAGGCGACACTCGTGCATGGACTGGGCCATGACTACGTTGGGTTCCACCGTGATCTGGACGGTGGGGATCTGGTCTTTGGGTACCACAGAATCAGGGGAGGCCTTTGGGAACAGTAAGGCCCTCATGTCTTCAGTGGCCAGGTATGGTCCAGTGGCGTTCTTCTGGAAGCCACGCACCCACTTGTGTAGCTTATCCCGAGAAGCGTCCCTGATCTCCGCTGAGGGAGGGTTATGAAAGGCATCGACTAGGCGATCCTGGCAGACCATACAGTTCTGCGGGTCCCAGAACTTCAGATCCCCTTTCTTGTTGGCACAAGGGGCGTGGGTCCTACACGCCGTATGCCCGTAGAAGTGCGGGCGCTTCACTGCACAGAAGCCGTGGTCACACTTCATCTGCTCCTCCTGTAAAAGAAAGAGAATATGAGTATGGGGGGGGGGGGTCATAAGAATGACTCTTAAACTAAAGTTAAATATTAATCATTAATTTTAACTTGACAATAGGTGTGATGCACAGAGGATGGGCTGAGAGAGGATAGGTACATACTCCGTGTATCTCGCCCGGCTGGTTACCGTAACCTTCATCCATGGACAATCCGAAGTGACCGAAGGCACAGGATAGAATTCAACATAGAATGCCCGTAGGGCAGTGGGAATTCTATTGGAAATTGTCAAGGATATAAGGCTAGGACTGAGGCCACTCAGTTCCAGAATTGGGGACTAAAATCCCATAGGGTAACGGTTTCCGGCAACCAGCCGTGCTAAGATACACACAGCATGCTGGAAATCTGTGATATGCAAGAAGACAGCATGATTACTATTAGAACGGTAATAAAATACCGATCCATTTACGTAAACAAGTCATCTGGTTGCAGTGTAGGGCTATCAATATCAGATGATAGCTAGTAGAAGGGGGTGCAAGTCGCCTTGACGCCTCCGGAAGGCTCCGGCAGACCGCCGGCACGCCGGGGGCCGCTCCAGCAGAGTTTCTGGCATTAGGGAAGACAATATAGAAGTCAAGAGTAATACCAGGGTGGCGGCCGGCGGGGAGCGGCGGTCCGGCAGCCAGAGGTTGCCGGGTTGGTGACAGGAACAAGGATGGTTATAGCAGAACCGGACTGCCGGCAGCGGATGCCGGCACTCCGGGGGCCGGCCGGTGGACGGACGACCAAAGCTATGAGGAAAGAGGGAAGGCCATCGGCTGGATGCCGGCGGCAGGCGGCAGTCCCCCGGCACACGGAGGACTGGCGGCCCAGAGGGTAAGGGATAAGTCACTAAGGTAGGAGGTGGGTATCACCGACAGTGGAGGCGGCAAGGGACCGGCACCAGGATAGTGAAAGAGACAGAAGGAGGGATGTAGGGCTCCGGCCACGGACCCTAAGACATCCTACCTGAGTGGGTGTACCCATGATAGAGGCTAGCCCTATCACCCAGAAGCAGGGGCCGCAGAGGACCGGGAGCTAAGGTAGCCCAAGGGAGGGCTAGGGGACACCCAAGAAGGGGGGGGGGGGGGAACCCCTGCAGACAGAACGCATCCAGTGGCTAACCCCATAGGACACTATGAAGGGTATATGTACCAGAGCGGACTGCACACAGGAGCTCAAGGTAGCCCTATCACTCCACCCTAAGGAGGAGTTGTAGGACAGGGGACAGATGGGTATAGACTAACCTAAGTATAGGCTAGGCCATACAAGAGATAGGTGGGGAGGGGAGAAGAGAAGGGTCTTCTGTGGAGGAGGTTCTGTACCAGAGCGGCCACCGAGGAAGGGAGGACACTCCCTAGCCTAAGGTAAGGCAGCTTGTCTGAAAACGGTGCATGGGTATCGTTTCAGCAAGGTACGCAACAAACCCCTCCAAAACCTAACCTAGAGCAGGGATGTTACGTCCTGAACTAGGAAGGATGGAAGACGTATCGCTATTGCAGGGATGGTCGGAGACCTAACCCCAGCAATAGAGGAAGGACTAGTCGTTCCTCATTCTCGGACGCAACCCTAAGGGGGAATCATTCCCTTAGGGAGGACAGAGAAGCGATATAATACTCTGATAAGAGCTTGAACCCCTTACGTGGTAGGGGGAGCAAGGTTATGCAGAGGGGATGCCCTAAGGCAGGGGATGAAGGAAGCATATAGGGGTCCTACGTGTAGGTTTGGTTAGAAAGACTCACTATCTAACCTGTCCCTTATATGGTCCCTGAAGGCGAAAACACTTGTATCACAGTCAAAACTATTGTAAAATAATGCCACTATCTTCATAATAACCTAGGATCACTGATAAATATCATGCATGAACACTGATATAGGCGCTCTGGCCTAGGGGCTATAGTAGCCAACTGGTATGGGGTCAGTCGATGACCGATAAAAAGGCGTCAAAACACGATATAAAAGTTCCTAGCTATGAAGACTAAATAACTAATAGTATCGATTAGTTAAAGAGGCCGGAAAAAACGCTGTTGAGGCTAACTAAATAAGGCTTGCAAACAACAGCGACGCCATAAAATGGCGGGTCCGGTCGAGGCACAGCTCTGCCACAAAACATCAAATATCTCGAAAAGTAAAATTTACTTTACGGTCAGAGCTTAATTAAACAATACTGGAACCTTGTACTCAACTTTCCAGAAGAAGGCGAGGCCGAAGGTAGCGACATGATGAAGATGCAGGTTGATGAAAAGAGCGTAGGGAAAATCCGTCTAAGTAAGGCAAGCTACTAGCAGAAGGATGACGACGGACGTGACGTCATTTAGCAATGGCGCCCGTTTGTTTACGTCTCGAGTACCAAAAGTAGCCACGAACGAGATTAGCTGTGGAACGGCTCCCAGCTATTCTCCGCCCCTACACACCGAAGTGTTAACTCTGTTTGGGGTGTAGATAGCTATGTGGCGCGTTAATACATACGTCCCCTGTTGATATACGATGTCTTAAAAGGGAAACCTTTAGGATACTCGCTCCAGAAGTTATAATTCTGTGATAACCTGTGGTTAAATTCTCTGGGAATATTTAGTAGTGATATACCCAAGAAAGCTACCAAAAAGGAACCTTCCATCAGGACGCCATGGCTTGAGCCCAAAAATGGGCGTTTTCGAAATGTTTCGTCACGGTTTCTCCTAATGTTGGCTGTGCATAACACTTAATTACAATATATTATATATATACCATATACACACACTATATATTATATATATACTGTATATATACACACACACTATATATATATATATATATATATATATATATATATATATATATATAGTGTGTGTGTGTGTTTTTGAAACATGCTGTAACCGTATACATCATGGTGGTAAACTTTATGAATGAATTTTATTGACTGCCTTGTTGCCAGCTAGTATGTTTAGAAATAAAAGTGAAGGAATTGAACCTTATAATTTGGGGTTGAGTATACACCCGGAACTTCAGATTCTAATCAGGACAAGAGTTATAGGCCTAACACAAATACTGTAACCTACATAGCCTAGTCGGTTTTTTCAAGTTTTTCCAAGTGAAGGCTACCTAGTCGAGAAGATATGGTAGTAAGTAAAGGTTTAGGGAAGGCGAATCCCTCGTCAGTTTAGGATCTGAAGCCGTAAGTTAGGTTAGGGTAGGAGGCATCTCCAACTTTCATTTGTTTTCCTGTTCCCAAAACCAAGATTTTCGTCCCCCATTATTATTGTTTGTTATGGAAGGGGACCTTCTCATTCTTCTGATTTTGATAGAAATGAAGGTCGGAATTGTTTCGAATACTGAAACTTAATATAGAAAAACAAAGCCATGCTTTCATATCCGAAATATAGTACAGATCCATTTTGAAAGATACCATTGGTTCAAATGTAAGTAAAAGACACCAGTAGTTAAAGCATTTTATTGAAGCTTCCATCATATACTCTCATCTTTTCTGTTATCAACTGACTCATTATCGATATACTGTATGCTGCATGTCTGTATTTTTATATAGTTATTCTTTCATGTACAGAGATGTACATTTGTAAATATATACTGTATATCAGTGTTTGTACTGTTGCATATATATAATATATGTGTATATATATATATATATATATATATATATATATATATATATATATATATATATGTGTGTGTGTGTGTGTGTGTGAGAAATATAAGGCATGCGAGTACTTATGATTGCACGGAGAGTGCAATAGTAATTGTATGTATGAAGGAGCAGGATATCCATCTTATTCAATTTTTACTAATACTATGGCAGATATAATTTAGTAAAATACCAGAACTATCCCTGTCGTATAGCATATCTGTTGTGTGCCTTGCAAGCCATGCGTTGACTAATTACATAGTATTGCACAAGCTTGTTACATTGTAATGATTTGTCTCTACCACGGGTCTTTTCCTGACTCGGTTTACATTTCTTTAAATTTATCTAAGTTCTATTTTATATTTGAACCTCACTCTCCAATTTTAATGCCCATTTTTATGTTTTATTTTATATACAACATTCTCACTCATTCATAGCCACTTACACTGTAGAGGTAAATAGGTTTTTTTTTTTTCTGTTAATTTTTATGATTAGAAATAGGGCGTAGTTCCATGCCAGTCTATGTCTGCGTCGTGCCATCTGCAAAAGAAATCAAACATTGAATTAATCATTGTAACAGCTGTGGGCTAAAACTACTCTAAAAAGACATCCCTATTAAGAGTATAACTCCAGATGTCATCCATATCTTAAGCAAATAATAAGCAAGCATGAGGTTGGTACTCCAGGCGTACTCAAGCTCAAGATGGCCACTAAGGTACAGTATACAGTATATCTAGTGACGAGGTTACTTAATGACTGTGACCTATTCATAAATTGACCGCGCTTCTACACTAATGCTTTCATGAAGTAATGAGCAGTGTTAGTGATAATGATTGTTTATTATGCCCCGCAATAATCAAAGCTTATTTCGATCTTAATTCTTGCGATGTTTTTCTTTCCATGAAATGTTCCTCAAGATTTGAAAATAACTAGGTAAAGTGTATGCAAGGTGACAAGTAGAATTCGGTCTTACTTTACATGGGAGTGGGAACATAGAGTTATAATTGCATATTCTTAAGGAATTAAAATTATTACTCATTTTTTAATGTATAAAACGATGGGCTGAGCAGTCGAATGGCTTTACCTGCCTTATCCCTAATAAAAAGCAAAATGAAAATTGGAAAGACAAATGACTTTTAGCCTAGAAGGAAACAATAATTGTTCCCATACTAGCAAACCTCCCTTTATTTATGTGGATTATCTTTCAGCAGCAGCTAGAGGTAGCCATTAGACTATAATTGCGAGGTAGCAATCCTGCCTAACCCCATAAGCGGGTAGGCTGGAGGTTCCTATGGGGGGGGGGGGGGGTGTGGTGGTTACCCAGCCTCCTCTATAAATACTCTCACAGTATGAAAGATGCTACTTTTTCTTTTGGCTCAGTAGAGATTGGACGTGTGCTCTCCTCCTGTTAGTCATTGGACTTTTTCAATTCTGCTTTCTCTTTTTAGATGTGCGTGTTTTCTCTTGCGATCACCTCCATCATGCGAACCTGCCCGGGGCGTGAGGGTGCCGCGTGCGGGACTTTCATATCATCGTTGGAGACCGACCTGCACTCTTTGTGTCCTACTTGCCGAGGGCATCGGTGCGAGCAGGGTTCACCCTGCGCGGAGTGTAGGAAGTGGTCTGCTTCCCAATGGGAAAAATTTGGGTGGCGTAGGAAGAAGACTAAGCGTAACCGCTTTCCCTTAGGGGCGAGCAGAGGGGATTCTTCTTCTCAACCCCCCCCCCCCCCCAAATCTCCCTTAAAAGCTCCTTCTTGTTCGCGCTCTTATGAGGGACAATCTAGTAGAAGTGCAGATCGTTTAACTCCTTGCCAACCCTAGGGTACTGGGGGGGATGTTGTTTCCCCTAGAGGAGCAACTTTTCCTCCAGCCACTAGCGAGTCATTCTCCTTTTCAGATCTGCTGTAGGTGTGGTCATCCTTAGGGATTTCGGGACCCCCTTCGAAGGAGGAACTGCTGCGCATTCTTCACCGTAGTGCCAGGAAGGACCCTTCTCCAGACCCGTTGACATCTCACGCTTTGGAACTGTGTGAGGTCCATCTGTTGCCTTCTCCTGGCCCTTCGCATTCGCCTCTCCAATGGCCCTCTGCTGAAGACAAACCGTCTCTCCATCCTGTGACCACATTGTTCCCTAACCTTCAACCTTCTGTTTCTCCCCGCATGAACCTGCAGGTCGCAGGTGTGGATCTTCCGGGGACCAGCGGTCCTACCATCTGCAGAGCAAAAGGACGAACATCACCATCGCCTCGCCTTTTTTAACTATCTTCCCCTGATCGCCGTTTGCGACGATCAGAAGATCTTATGGATCGTAGGTCATCATGATCCAGGCGCTCTTCTTCTGGAAGACACTCATGCTCTAGAGCCTCGCGATCATGATGCCGCAGGTCTCAACGCTCTCCTCGGAGGCGTTACTCTTCACGAGGATGAGTCTTGCGATTGCGTTCTACATGATTGCGAGCAAAGTCTAAACCTAGTTCTAGAGGCTCGCATTCTAGATCTCTGCAATCTAGATCACAAGAACGGCGCTCATGCTCGCAAGGACAACGCTCACGTTCACAAGGGCGGCGTTCACGTTCATGAGATATGCATTCGCGTCATTCACGCCATTCTCGAATAAGAACTAGACGCTCTCTTTCGCGATCACGAACCGCGAGCTCACGATCAAGGTCTAGGCTTTCCTTGCCTAGAGGTAGAGATAGGCATACGCACAGTCTATCAGCACATAGCCCCTCAACCAGACCTTCTAGACGACCTCGGACCTGAAGATGAGTTTGACCATTCTTCTAACAGGTATCCAGCTAAACCCCCAGTGCCTTTCACCGCCTGGGGAGTTTTAGCAAATCGTTCGCCTACACAACGCTCGAAAAATAAATCCCGCTGTGATGCGTTCTCAGTTCCTACTCAGAGGCCTCCTCTGCCAACTTCGTTGGACGCTGGTGCTTCTCTGGGGCAGCAGGAAGGTGTTAAACCTTCCTCTTCCTCTGTGGCTCTTAGTGCTCTTGTTGCGAGCACTTCTGCTCGTGAATTGCGTCATTTGACGCGTGAAACTCATGATTTGGCACTTGAATCTCGCAATTTCACGAGCAAATTGGCAATTTCTGCGAGAAATTCACTAGTAGATGTGTTGGAACCGCAAGGAAGCGTGACACCAACACCTTCGCTTCGTCCCTCCGCATCTTCCATCTCCAGCAGAAGACCACCACCCTTCCCAGAAGGGTTCATTGAGCCCCCAATAGGTTCGCTAATGTTCCTATTAATCCAGACCTTCCTTTGCGTCCGAAGGAAAGTGTTTCTCTGCCTCAGAGGTTATCACCTGCATCCACTTTACCTCCTTCTAGAGTTCCACCCAAAGGACACGCTCCTAGGGAATTCCTGGATATATCTAGGGGCTCAGATCTTCCTCCATGAGTGAGCATCTTCATGACCACCCTCCTGATGACTCTGAGTGTGGCTCCTCCACTGCCACAACCTCCGACTGCCTCAGTCATGGCAACCCCTAGGATCCCTCTGGAACCCTCATCGGGTTCGTCAGTTGGGAGTCAGGACCCTAGAAGGAGGTCGACGGCAGACAGAGCGGCCAGATCTCCTCCACCGTTATCTAGTGCTGAAGGACCTGTTCCTTCAGATTCTTATATGGCCAACTTACCCTTTATGCCAGTGAAGGTAAAGAAGGTCATAACTAAGAAGCAGTATAAACTTCGAAGACGTTCATACAAACAACAACCTCTATTTTACTGCATTGCACAGGCCATAAGTATACTCGCTTTGTACATTTCAGGGAGGTGTCAAAGTTTTCCCTACACCATAGTCATATACTGTACTAGGTAAAACCGGGTCAGTGTCCATGCCAGATCTAGGACTGTCACCCACCTAAGAGTGAGTCATCCACATAAATAATGGAAGGTTTGTTAGTATGGTTACAAATGACAGATTCGGAGATAATTTGTATTTTTCTCTAACTAATACAAATATGGATTTATTTATATAAATTGGCCTGCGATCACCTGTCCCCAGAAGTCCTGCCTGTAATAAAACGTGACGTCTCTCACCACCGTGAGAGTATATATAGAGGCGGCTGGGTACCCTCCAGCCTACCCGTTCAAGCAGTTAGGTAGAGTTGCCACATCGCAATTAAAGTCTAATGGCTACCTCCAGCTGCTGCTGGAAGATAATCCACATAAATAATTCCAGGTTTGTATTAGTTAGGGAAAAATACAAATTATCTCCGAATTTGTCATATTCACCTCTCATGCCTGCTTGAAACATTGAAGGAAAATCTAGTGTTATGCATGCAAGCATAAAAACTGCTTATCAATTGATTCCTTAATGTCATTTTTTAGAAATTATAAGTTTACTTCAGCCTCTTACGAGTTCACGTTTAGCCTAATTTGTTTCCCTGTATTTTATATTGCCATCCTTGAAAGCTGTTATTAATCTTAACTCTGACATTACTCGTAATATTCGCCTAAGAAAATTTTATCATGAAGTTCCTCAGTCTTTACTGACGATTAGAATATTTTACCTGTGCCCATTCATCAACTCATTACTTTCTTTAAAACTTTCATGCAAGAGCCCGTGGTAGCATAAGGGCAGCTTAATCTGAGAAATCCAGTAACCGACAAATATTTTTCTTTGATATCAGGGCCCTAAGTGTTGTGAACTTGTGACGCCGGTCTACGATATAAAACAATTTCTTCCCTTATATTTGGCCATTAAGCTTAAAAGCGCATATTTTCCCCTATTTTTTTCACAAGAGCCCGTGTCTGATAGTAAGGGCCAGGATAGAGTTCATCCGTAACCTTCGAGTGATTAAAACCTGTTAATATTTTTTTCCCTTTTACATCAAGGCTTTGGAATTTTCTCTCTGCT
Source organism: Palaemon carinicauda (assembly GCF_036898095.1). NCBI lineage: Eukaryota > Metazoa > Arthropoda > Malacostraca > Decapoda > Palaemonidae > Palaemon > Palaemon carinicauda. Next base: position 16,787,106 of record NC_090761.1, read on the forward strand.
TTTTGTTCTTACAACCTACTGTCTTCTAGACGAGGAATCAATCTACTTCTTTCAGGTTAGCGCTCATCCATTCCCCCACCCCGTCTTTTCTATTTCTTAAGTTCAACAAGCATGACAAAACTTGGGCACGCGTCTAAAACGGCCTCAAGAATTGGATTAAGCAGTATTTTAGGTGATTACTGAGAACCATCATGTTCATTGATATTCATTAGAAAAAATATTGCTAGATTATATGTATATTGCAGTAGTATTCACAGAAAAATTTCACTCGTATCTTACATGTCTAAAACTTTGTCTCCTAGTTTGAAGAGATGTTTTTCTTATTAGAAATATATAGATAGATAAATAGATGTATCAGCTTTATAAAAACATATTTTGAGGAAAGCTAGTATATTTTGTCAATCAGCTTTCAGCTCGAAAAAAAAAAATATTGGAAAAAAAAAATGGCGTGAAAACCCTGTTAGCAATTAAGATTTTTATCTCACCTTGAAATCAGAACTTGTTCTACCGGTTGATTTCAATATTAATTCCGAATAGATATTGCACCATTACCACTGGCAGTAAAGTCACATATATAACAATAATATTATTGTTATTAGTAGTAGTAGTATTATTATTACATGCTAGGCTATAACCCTAGTTGGAAAAGCCAGATGCTATTAGCACAAGGGCTTCAACAGGGAAAAATAGCCCAGTGAGGAAAGGAAACAAGGAAATAAATGAACTACAAGAGAAGAATAATCAATCAAAATAAAATATTTCAAGAACAGTAATAACATTAAACTAGATCCTTCACATGTAAACTATAAAAACTTAAAAAAAAAAAAAAAAAAAAAAAAAAAAAAAACAAGGAAGAGAAATATGATAGAACAGCATGCCCGAGTGTTCCCCCAAGCAAGCGAACTCTAATCCAAGACATTGGAAGGCCATGGTACAGAGGCTATGGCAATACCCAATATCATTAGCTATAATATAATAATCTATGTAATCAACATCATCTTCCACCTCTGTTTTGACTGTGTAACTTACTTAGTCCGAATAACGTTTTCTAGCACAGTACAGCTGGGCTCTTCTCTCGACGGCGGTTCCCGGGTGTCCACTGTAAGGAATGTGGGCGTGGTCTGGCATCCATTGCTCGAGTAATAATAGATGTCGAATCTGTAATATTTAATATAGGATCATTTTTTAAACCAACTATATATACGTTATATTTTTGTCCTCGTTAATATTCATTGTGTAAAGCCACTAATGTGTTTGAAAATGTCTGCCATGTTTCCATTTTGATAAAGTGGTTGCTTTAAACATACACTTTATGCTATTCTTTTATTAGAGGAAACGACCGGCATGAGTGGACTGCCTTTCATGGCTAATCTTATGTTCCTAAAAATGTCGGAATTGCAGGTAATGTTATTATTATGGTTATTATTATGAGTAAAGCTACAACCCTAGTTTGAAAAGCAGAATGCTACAAGCCCAAGGGTTCCAGTTGTTTTCTGCGTTCCCATGAGTGGTTACTTGAATAAAATCCTAAATCTAACGTGACACCGTGTCTCACGAAAACATTAATTTTCTGTCGTGTTTTAGGAACTTGCAGCGAAGCTCGGGATAAGCAGGGTCTATCGGTTGTATAATAAATATCGCAAACATCTGGTAGAGCTATATTACTGTTTATCAAACCTGCCGGATTCTGATGGAAATTTGGGGACAAGACGTTAAAGTTATTGTGTGCTCGAACGACTTTTACTTTTATGTAAAAGATGCAAATGACGTCGTCTACTTCCCAGGGACCTGCCGTTGGCTAATAAAGAAATGAATTTATATTAATGTCAATCAAGCCAGTCCCAGCCATAAGTAGTTTTATAAAAACAGTTTGAGAAAAAAAAACCCGTAGATTTTCTTCACAGAACGATTACCTTTGTTTTTTTTTTTTTTGTTATATGATATCTCTTTTGATTTGGAAGTAGTAGTAACCATATTTTTAATCCTTTTTGATTATCGCATGTAGTTTGGCCTGGAAACAAAGCTTGCTGCTTATGAGGTTAATGCTAGTCTCTACTTCTATCCCATTTCTGAATGTAGACCTGAGTTTTCTGAATCCCTGAACAGAGATCTAATAAGAATTAGTGCATGGTGCAAAATATATGGGATAAAGTTAATCACCAACAAAAGTCAAAGTATGATTGTTGGTAGGACTATGCCATTGTATCCTCCTTACCCTGATCTTTGCATTTTTAATGTTTCTGTAACTGAATGTAGCTCATCTGAAATTTTAATTTGCATTCTTGATTACAATTTAAATTTTGTGAAACATATTCGGTCTCTCTCTTGCTTTATTCCACTAAAAGACATTATATTAAGAAAATAATTCAAGAAATATTGGGACCTGTCTATCATTAGGAAATGTCTATTCGTTTATACTACCATATTTAGAAATCTGTTCTTCAGCAGCTGACTCATCTTAAAATGTTTAAAAAAAAATCCAAGGTTTATTAAATTCCATATTCCTGATCTGAATATCTGCCACCATTGTCTATGTTGCAAAGGGTAGTTCATAATGCAAGCCATTCATTGCATTCAGTTCTTCCCGAAGTATACCCTACACAACGCAAAAATAGGTATGCAGTTAATTCTAACATTTTCAACTTTCCTTTCTTTATGCTCAGTACTATACTATATTCAAGACTGTATTTCCATAATGACCAAATTGTGGAGTGATCATCGTAATCATGCTGTTGAATTGATGGAACTTTACGTGTTTTGATTTGGTTTAAACACTTCTGTTGAGCAGGTTGACATAAGTCTCGTTCTATAGTTTATCAGTATCTTATTTATTTGACATTATTATTTATATTGATTATTTTATATTTCGTTATTTGTTTCCACATTATTCTTTGCCAGATATGTTTGCTGCTTAGTTTGTAATGGTAATAGTAATAATAATGACAATAATAATTGTAATTATAATCATTACGATTTTGATTACTCATACTTGAAGAATAATTGCTACTCGAAAGCTATAAACTATAGTCCATTTCTTTTATCGAGGCAGATTTGCACCGACTCGCAACGGTGCCCTTTTAGCTCGGAAAATTTTCCTGGTCGCTGATTGGTTAGAATTATTTCGTCCAACCAATCAGCGATCAGGAAACTTTTCCGAGCTAAAAGGGCACCGCTGCGAGTCGGTGCAAATCTGCATCGCTAAAAGAAATTGACTATAATTATTACGTCTTTTCTGCGTGATAATTTCTGATGAGTTCCCTGTTGGGACTGAAGAGAATGCCGTAACTGTGTCCGTTGCATCTCGTGACCCACACCGGAAGGGACGGCGTTTTCAGCCGGGATCCGACTTCGGAAGACTCCCCATCTCCAACGAGTAGCCCGATTTCGCATCTGGTCAGGATACCCGTCCTCATTTTGGCCTGTAAGAATAGGAGAGACAGTTTGGAGACCGATTTTTTTTAACAACGAGATAGGCAAAGCAAGCATATGTACTTGTGTTCATCATCAGCCGTTAATAGTCCATTGCAGAACAAAGGCCTCAGACATGTCCTTCCACTTGCGTCTGTTTATGGTCTATCTGTGCCAGTTCACGCCCGCAAACTATATTCGTTCGTCAGTCCATCGTCTTTTCTTCCTTCCCCCGCTTCTTTTACAATCTCCAGGGACCCATTCTGCTACTCCTATTCTATTGTATGTCATTCTCATTTTATGTCCTACCCATGTCCATTTCCCCCTCCTACATGTTGTCAGAATTTCCCCACTTTAGCGTGCTCTCGCATCCATGCTGCTCTTTTTCTGTTTCTTTGTGTTATTCACATCATCATTCTTTCTATAGCAATTTGATTTGCAACCAGATTATATTCTAAGGCTTTAGTGATGCTCTAAGTTTTTGATGCACTAGTTAACACTAATAGGATCATCTCACTCTTCACGATCTCACTGTGTGTTCATGCACACACAAAATGGTCAAGCTGCTAGCCCAATAACTTTCTTAACACACACACACATATATACATACATAATAGTTACGTGTATGTGTATGCATGCATTTAAAACAATATTTATTCAGCATACGTGTACAACAGACGTATACAAAACGGTATTAGGTAATTTAGCATCATTCCACTTTTGGAAGAGCTAATTGAGGAAACAAGAGACATATACCACCATCTACACAAAATTATGAAAAGTGTAAGCCAATTAAGGAGGACTTAATTTATGTTAATCTTCGCTATGTTTCAGATATTATTGTTCTAAGATTATTTTGGTCTTGTGAAAGCGTGAACTTCTTTAGAAGGATCACCTTTCATGAAATGTGTGGGTTTGTGTCGCTCAATTAACCTGTGTTGAGATGTGCAAGATGATCCTATCCTGGTTAGCTGTTGCATTCTTGGTGTATGGCTGGGTGATTGATCTAAGCTCTTGCAATATCTCTTCGCTTTAGGGTTGGGGTGGCCGATGGGGTAACGTCCCTGACTGTGATCGCCAGACTGCGCTCAAACGCCTTAGTTCCTTTGGTCGCTGCAACCTCACCATCCTTGTGAGCTAAAGATGGGTGGTTTGGAGGAGCCTATAGGTCTATTTGCTGAGTCATCAGCAGCCATTGCTTGGCTCTCTTGATCCTAGCTTGGGTGGAGAAGTGCCTTGGGCGCTGATCATATGTATATATGGTCAGTCTCTAGGGCATTCATCAATGTCACTGTCCCTTGCCTCTGCCATTCATGAGCGGCCTTTAAACCTTTTGTCTTCTTGGTTCTGATGACTCTTATCCTTTGAGGAACAGGCTGGAAAATTTCCTCCATTTTGACAATAAAAACTTTTCTTCTTGGTAAACCCCGACTTTTGTTCCTTACTTCCACAATATTCATTTAATATTCAAAAGAAAAAAAATTTGCTGTGGAATTCACGTTTGACTAATACAAAATCCTAAGGAAAGGAATCCACTTCAGCAAAATGTACCTCTTATAATTACGATATGATTAGAATCAATTTATAGTCATTTGTGACCGGACAGGTTAGCTAGACAGTTGAATTATTTGTATTTCGTCTTAGTCGAGTTCTCTTTTTATATTGTAAACTCCAATCTCTGTTCCAGGTCACTAGCTTGTAAGGTTCGGCTCGTTCTAGCCAGAGGTGACTTCGTCGCTCTAACATTGCAATATGTATCTAGTCATTTACTCGTTTTGTTATTTTTTAAAATTGGTGTTCCAACAGCTTTGGTCATTAATCTATGCGTAGTTAACTAATAACTGTTTTCTGAACTGTTTACAGTCTTAGTGAATTATAAAATTCGTAAGTGCTTTGGAAGACTTCAAAAGAAAATAGACACATTTAGCTATCACTATGCTAATAAGGCAAGATTTTACCAACACTGCCCCTTGATAGATTCCATTACTCTCATTCTATATATAAACAGAAATGAAAAGAAATAGATAAGAAATCTTCAATAGATAATGGATTTATTCTCTTCATCATCATATCTTATCGCGCCAATGTCGAACCCACGATAGGGTGTTGTTGGCTGCCCCTCTCAGGTCTTGATCTGAGCAATGAGGGCCCAGTGGACACCCTAGTAGGATGCGTTCCATTGTTTGTGGTGTTGCCCCACATGGGCATTCAGGGTTGATGGCTAATTCCTTTTTTTTTTTTTTTTTTTTTTTTTTTTTTTTTTTTTGTGGTTATCTCCAGTTTTGTACACTTTTACCCTTACTCTATGAAGGGCTACCTAGTACTTCCTGGTGAGGGCTGTTACACTGGACAGCGCCTCATTTGATGGCCGTCAGTCGCTTTCCTGCCACGTCTCGAGCCTATGAGCATCTGTACGGATTGTTCTAGTCCATCCACTGTTGCGAAGCTTTTGCGGAATTTCAGTCTTCGCCTGGCTTCCTGGTGATGTGGTGAAGGGTATTACATTGAGAAATTTATGCATTTGAGGCACTTGGAGAATGCTACAATCTATCGATCTCTTGAGGTTTCTTTTTATTCTTATGGAAATATTAGGATTTTGAATGTTTCATGATTTCCGTGTACTGTAGCGGGCAAAATTGGTTAGATAACTTTCAAAGCTATAACGTTTTGGTCACTGAAGATGAATCTGACCAAGCCAAAGTAATAATCACGTGAACTTTAGATGTATGGTTTACTTGTTCAAGTAGTGTACGTACTGTGAATTTAACACTCCCTCTAAATAAGATGAATAATGTAAACCAGAAAGCACCTAGATAATGTTTGAAATAATATACCTTTCGTAATATTTGTTAACATTTCTAGAAGTACCATGCGTTTATAAATAGATAAGCATTGGGCAATAGAACTGTATAATACAAAATTATTATGACATATTTCTCAATCTCGATTTTGGCAGTGAATTTTGACGAGTGTCATTTCAAAACAGATAAAGTCTGAACCGACTCATACCGCCCGCTGCGAAGTTCCATCAAATATGATTCCGTTGTGCAAATGTTTGGTGGCTCTTCCCGCAATCATCAGGTGAGCCACACAAGGATGAATATTTCCTGAGATCTGGACCAAGGTGAGGTCGGTGTCTCCTTCCAGATCCTCACTCAACCTAGAAAAAAAAGAGAGGATTAGGTGTAGCTTGTAAGTCTTCATAGACTCATTTTGGTAAAATTATTAAACGTCATTTATCGCATGTTCGTTATGAAATACAGTGTTTAGATTGAAGCTTCCACTGAATGGATTAGATAAGAAAAGTAAAGTTTTAATATCTAGGCAGCGATGACCTCAATCGTTGCTACTATATTCAAGAGATAGATCAATCCAATATTAGATATTTGAAAATATCGTTAATCCAAAATTATCAATCTTGCGTTCTTGCATCCTTGTGTTGCCTACAAAAATAGTCTCAAAGATGCATCGTACTATTCAAGTTTCTAGTTTTAAAATTTTATAACTAAAGCTGTAAAGGCATAAACTTATTATCTATGGCAATCATAGCGTGATAAACTATCAGGAGTTATCTAGCCAGATAGATAGTGTAATTTATAGGACATTCTAAAACTGAGTACATACTTTATATCGTTGATGGGACTACTTAAGTCAGGCTAACAAAATCACTGTGGTACAATCTCTTGTACATTTATTGTGCAGTCAAATTTTAAAGCAAATGCATCCATGTGCCGTTGCAAGGTTTGGTAGCGCAACTTCATTTATGAATAGCAATAATTGCCATTTCAGTCAATGGTTAGATAAGGAAGCGAGAAAGTATGTAGTGAAATATGCAGCGTAAGATGAATTTGTAAATAGTGAAGTAAGCAGCGTTTCAAAATTAAGATGAATTTGTAAATAGTGAAGTAAGCAGCGTTTCAAAAT
>NC_090761.1:16799437-16824437 GCF_036898095.1 Palaemon carinicauda
TGAACTGAACACCTATGAATCATATAATTAAAGTGTTAGATATAGGTAAATACATAAACGCCATGTTAATGTCGGATTTTTTCTTTTTAGAAAGAAAAAAAAAAGAACTTCTCTCTTTATGTGCAAGTTCCTGTCGTATATTTCAGGAAAATTTGACGAGAAAGAGAATAGTCACGCGAACGCTGTAAAATAAAATGATATCGATCAAAGGAAGCCTTTGAGGAAATTATGGCATTGTGAAATGTATTCCACTTATTGATGGCTTGTGAACGTAGGTCCAACACAGGAGAAACAGTTAGGGTTGTGGCCTGGTGTTCAAGTCCCGCTCAAACTCGTTAGTATCTTTAGTGTCTGCAACCATACCATCTTTGTGAGCTAAGGAGGGGGGGGGGGGTGGCGTTTGGGGGAGCCTATAGGTCTATCTGCTGACTCATCAGCAGCCATTACCTAGCCATCCTTGGTCCTAGCTTGGGGGAGAGTGGGCTTGGGCGCTTATCATATGTATATATGGTAAGTCTCTAGGACATTGTCCTGCTCGCCAGGGCAATGTCGCTGTTCCTTGCCTCTACTATTCATGAGTGGCCTTTAAACCATTAAACAGCAACGAAAGGAAGAGCAGATTTTTTTTTTCTTTTAGGGAATTGTCACCTCGTTAAATGGGGCCTTAAAACATACCATTTCTGCTAATGTTCAGAAACTACGATCAATCATATTCTCCCATCATGCTAACTATCTCATGGTCTGGACAACACTTCATTGGTTAGCTGTTTGGCGTGATTGGACATGATCATGACCTCGCACTTGTTCGTGGATTGACTATAGGAATATTTTGGGATTTTCATTTTCATTCTCTCACTTATGCTGCACATTCTATCTATGTGTCACAGATGGGCGTTATATGATAAAACAAGAGCAATCAAAGATTTCTGATCTCCGTCAAAGGTTAATGGAGTTATCCATGGTGGTTGAAATTTCGTCAAAATTCGTCAATTTGGTTTGACGTTGTCTTTAAAATGGTGAAAAAGGCAAATCCAGATCTAGAATCCGGATCAGGATCATCTCCAAAATTTAATGGGGTCGTCCATGACCTAAGATCTACATGGGGTGAATATTTCATCCAAATCCGTCAAGTACTTCTAACTTAATCCTGTCCACAGAGACACAGACAAATAAATAAATAAACCGACTCGAAAATATAACATCATTGTCGAAAGTAAATAGGATGAGAGGAAAAATTTACGGACTTAGCAGGAAGCATCAGTTTAGACAACCTCGTCTAAAAAATGTCAAATTTCCAAGTAATATGAAATAAACGGCCTTTTTCTTTCCATTATCGACATGCCAGAGAGTCCCTGCGCAATTCAGCATGCCATTCAAAATTAAATAATTGTATCATTCCTTGCGTACGAAATTGTGAAAAAACGATTTTGAAAATGCACGATGACACGAAGAGCGCGATAATAGGATCGTTTTAAAACGAAAATGACACGTTCGTGTCACGAGATATTTATTGTTTCCTTAATGTTCTCCATCTCTGAAATATTCAGGCGTTTAATGACGTGGAAATGTCCGGTACAGGATTTTATTTTGATGGACGTGTGTCGCAGAAAATGACGATTTCAGGATGAATCATATGTCATTTGAATGAAAGTTGTTCGGATAGGGTCACTCAATATATATATATATATATATATATATATATATATATATATACATATCAATCGTATATATACATATTAAATATATACATACATATACCTACATATATATATATATATATATATATATATATATATATATATATATATATATATATATATATATTTAATCAATCGTCAGTCGTAACTATTCCACTGCAGGACATAAGTCCGAGACTTGTCTTTCCACTCCCGTCTGTTTATGGTCTTTCTAGGCCAGTTTATACCGCGGCAAATTTCCTTAGTTCGTTAATCCATCGCCTACTCTTCCTTCCCCTGCTTCTTTTGCAATCTTCAGGAACCCATTCTGTTTTTCTTGTCCATCTATCTGTCATTCTCATTATATGTCCTACCAAAGTCCATTTTTTCCCTTACATGTTAAAATATCATCTATTTAGTTTACTCTCGTATCCGTAGCTCATTTTGTCTCTTAGTGTTATTCCCATCATTATTCTTTCCATAGTTTTTGAGTTATATCTAGCTTATGTTCTAAGGCTTTAGTAAGGCTCCAAGTTTCGGATGCGTAAATTAAAACTGGTAGGACCAACTGATTGAAATCATATTTTCCGCTTTGCAGGTAGACTGTAATTTTGGAAGTCCTTCAACATGAAGTATCAACACTAAATTCATCAAGTAAAATAGTTGTGAAATAAAAAAATAAGCTGAGGAATGAACGAGAAAGATTTTTTTTTCCAGATTGTCTGTCCCTTCCGGTTAGACACGAGATCTTGCAACTATGCAGTCCGTAAAAGAAATTATTATTATTATTACTATTACTTGCTAAGCTACAACCCTAGATGGAAAGTAGGATGCTATAAGCTCGGGGGCTCCAACAGAGAAAATAACCCAGCGAGGAAAGGAAACAAAGAAAAATAGAATATTTTAAGAACAGCAACAGCATTAAAATAAATATTTCCTATATAAACTATAAACACTTTAACAAAACAAGAGCTGATGTGACGGTGCCACAGAACTTAGAATATGAGGCACTTTCCAGTACAGTATTAGGCTATAGCTAGGAACGAGGGGAGTGGTTGACTTTTTGAAAATGAATTGTCAGAGTGATTGGTACTGGTCCGAATAAGGTTTATATATATATATATATATATATATATATATATATATATATATATTTTATATATATATATATATATATATATATTTTACATATATATATATTTTATATATATATATACATATATATATATATATATATATATATATATATATATATATATTAATTTGCAAAAGAGTTGCATTCCCACGATTGGAATCATGTGGGTAATTTACAGATATTCCATAATCTCGGGAACAGCAAAAAAAAAATGTAAACAAAAGGTGTTTGTACTTTGAAAAAAATGTGGAAAATTAAACCCATCTAAGATTCTTTACAGCTAAATTTACAGAACAAAGTTTTTGATGTAAAAAAAGTAAACATATTTTCTTAGTCTCTCTTCTACGGAGAGTAAATCGTTGTAGGATCAATCAGCTGCATTCAAAACATCCTTCGTTGGTGCTATATTTCAGTTAAGGTATTTTGAAAATCCTTTCTATATGGTTAGGGGGAATTAGTCGTTTTATCTTTCATTTGACTTTGGAAGAGGTGGCATTGTTATTATTATTATTATTATTATTATTATAAAAATCCACAATTATATGCGTTGTATATTTAAAAAATAGCGGAAGCTTTCGCACTTTTTTTGAAATATACAACGCATATAATTGTGGATTTTAATACCCAAGATCAAAAGACACGGCATGGTGTTCTATTATTATTATTATTATTATTATTATTATTATTATTATTATTATTATTATTAATATTATTATTATTATTATTGTTATTATTTATTATTATTATTATAATTGTTATTATTATTATTATTATTATCATTATTATTATTTATTATTTATTATTTATTATTCATTCAATTTTATTTATTTTTATTATTTATTTTTATTATTTATTTATTATTCATTATTCACCATTTATCATTATTATTTATTTATTATTCATTTACTATTCATCATTTATTATTATTATTTATTTATTATTCATTTATTATTCATTATTTATTTATTATTTATTCAATTTTATTTATTTTTATTATTTATTATTTATTTATTATTCATTTATTATTTATTATTTATTTATTATTTATTTTATTGATTTATTTATTATTATTATTATTATTATTATTATTATTATTATTATTATTATTATTATCTAAGCTACAACCCTAGTTTGCAAAGCAGGATGCTATAAGCCCAGGGTCTCCACTATTCAATATTATCATTATTTATTATTATTATTATTATTATTATTATTATTATTATTATTATTATGATGATGAAGAGAAAATAGCCCACTGAGATAAGTTGATAAGGAAACAGATAGAATAGTAGGCCTGAATGTACTCTCGAGAAAATTTGAGCTTTTTATTTATAGCTTTCACACTAGTCGATTATTTACATTCTAAGTGAGGCTTAGATCCCTTAATCCCAAAACCCTCAAACTAGAAAGAACCAAATTGACATATTGCTTGTTCGAACAAGGGGGGGGGGGAATTGATTGAAGTCGCGTTAAGGAAGCACATGTCAAATAACGTCATCTCTTCGCTCACGTGACAGTGGAACGTTGAGGGCGAATTATACATTTTGTTACGAAATAGAAGTTACAACCAATTTTGCAGGAACACTGCAGCAGCAAGAAAATAGAAATGTTCTTTATTTTTTTTTTTAAATTCTTTCTATTATTTATATTCTTACGTGTGCATGTGCATGAAGAAGCTCCCCGAATCAAGCCTGAAATTAAGAATGAAGCCGAATGTGTTGTTTATGCCTTTCGATAGATTTATGTATATTATTGAAGTTGTTCCAATCGAATGAGAATTTACATAACACAGATAGGAACCACCGAAACATAAAGTATTTATCTGTGAAAAAAAAAATTCGAGAATATTATATATACACGTCACGCCCGAAACGGACCTTTCTCAATCAGTCGCTCTTCGGAGTCGATATCCAGGGAAACGGCAGAATTCCTAAACACGAAAGCGAACTTTTATTGTGTCTGGGTCTCGCTATTGGCCAAGGGAAAGGGTTATGCAAGAGAGAGGTTTTCACGGGGTCTCTTATTCGCGATAGGGTTTTCTATTACTTCTTTTTTATTTTTTGCTTTACCAATAGATATTGTTGTTCATGAGGTTGCTGTTAAGGATGATTTTGTTATTGTTCTTGATGCAGATTCACCGTTATTAATATTATTATTATCATCACTACTACTACTACTACTACTACTAATACTACTACTACTACTACTATTATTATTATTATTATTATTATTATTACTTCTACCACTACTACTGCTAATATTAATATTATTATTATTGCTACTACTACTACTAATACTACTACTACTACTACTACTACTACTACTACTACTACTATCTAGACTAGCATAATTAGTATACGAGAGAAAAATTTCATTACAGAAATATTTCATTGTGATCATTATCATCATTACTATACATCATGGATAAAATAGCATCGTCTTCAGATTTTGTCTTTCTTGAACTTTTGGTTATAACTCTCTAGTATATAGCAAGGCATGTCTGTAAAGTGTTTTCAAGTTATTAAATTTCAATAAACAAAAATAGCCAAAATAAAAATCCCGTAAGTGCTGAAGATTGTGATCCCAATTTTCACCATTACCCAAAAATCAAGTTCGTTTAAAGGTTTAAAGGCCGCTCATGAATGACAGAGGCAAGGGACAGTGACATTGCCCTAGCAAGCCGGACAATGCCCTAGAGACTGACCATATATAGATATGATCAGCGCCCAAGCACCCTCTTCACCCAAGCTAGGATTAAGGAGGACCAGGCAATGTCTGTTGATGCCTCGACAGATAGAGGTTGCAGCGACCAAAGGTACAAACGTGTTTGAACAGGACTCGAACCCCAGTCTGACGATTACCAGGCAAGGACGTTACCAACCGTCCACCACAACCCGTTGCTCTTTGAAGTTGCAACGCCAGTTTGCGCTACTCACCATTTGAGAGAAGCTGCAGTTGATGACGTCGCGTGAACCTGTCTTTGTTTTTCTTTGACTTTGACGTTCCTGTTGAAGAGCATCTGCTTCAGGATGTACCCTTGAACGCACATGAGGAACCCCTTCGTGACCAACTTCTTCGTTTTCAAAAGGCACGAGGTGCTTTGCTTCTGTCCTTCATGAAAGCAAAAAGGAACGCCCATCCACTCCCCGAGCGAGGATCCGATCAACTCGGAGCTGCCGAAGACCCGCCGTCGAAGCTCCTGTTGACGAGAAGAACATGAGGGAAATACTTAGAAAATATCTGAGGGTAAACATTTTAATGACAGAAGTACATATCAAATCCCAACCTCCAATTACACTTGAATATCAATGAAACAATAAACTTGACTCGTATAAATCATGGATGCCTCTCAGAGGGTACACTCGGGCTCATTATTCTATATATATATATATATATATATATATATATATATATATATATATATACTGTATATATATATATATATATATATATATATATATATATATATATATATATATAATGAAAAGATCTACAGTATTATAGTGGTGTTAGTCTTCTCAAAATATTTTTTTTATTGTTTTTTACTTTCCTTACAGTTTATTATTTCCTTATTCTTTGGGATATTTTCCCTGTCGGTGTGCAATAGCATCCTGCTTTTCCAACTAGCGTTGTCGCTTAGCTAATAATAATGACAATAACTGTACCTTCTATACATTCGATTCTTACATAATATAATCTAACCTGAGGGGGTTCTTTGCTCCCTTCCCCCTATCGTCGAAAGGCGGCCTTTGATATACCCTGAAACCGACGACGTCCACAAGTCTCTTGTGTACCCTGTTGGGTACGTTAGGAGCCACTGCAGTGGTCGCGAATATTTTTTTACGGTTTACAACATAAATCAAGACGTCAATCACTAAGTATTGATTATGGTACAGTATTGGTATAGTCTCAAAGTTATATATTAAATGTCTAAATAGTTTTACTATATATATATATATATATATATATATATATATATATATATATATATACAGTATATATATATATATATATATATATATATATATATATATATATATATATACAGTATATATATATATATATATATATATATATATATATATATATATATATTCAAATACCTGAATTCGATAGGTATAAGTACAGGAGGATTGTCATCGACTTTCATTTCTCTCCGTGGCTAAATGCCATGTCGCTGTCGTACCAGCTTCCTGGACCAGGGTTCGATTCCCCGGCCGTCCAGAGGCTATTGTCTTTGGGAGATTCCCCCTTGGGTCTCTGATCCCGATGTATAAGACATTAGGGTATTAAAATATATGGCTTATTTGAATATGAAATACGTGTCTAAAATATGCAAAATTATATATATATATATATATATATATATATATATGTGTGTGTGTGTGTGTGTATTGTTTGTATGTGTGTGTGTGTGTGTATTGTTTGTATGTGTGTGTGTACAGTTGTATGTATTTATAAATGTGCTACGCCTGTGTGTATGAGTGTTTATATCAGTGTTCTTAAGAAATACAAGACATGGCACAAAAGACTTAGAGCTATGCAATTAATCTTGCAACCAGGTAAAAAATTTAGAAGAATTTGTTATTTTTCGTAAAGCATTTTACTCTGATCATCGAACTCATTATGAGAATGAATTAAAAAATGCTAAATCTCAAAATGGATAGTGAATCGGCACAATAGTCCATTTCTTTTAGCGAGACAGATTTGCACCGACTCGCAGTGGTGCCCTTTTAGCTCGGAAAAGTTTCCGGATCGCTGATTGGTTGGACAAGATAATTCTAACCAATCAGCGATCAGGAAACTTTTCCGAGCTAAAAGGGCACCGCCGCGAGTCGGTACAAATATGCATCGCTAAAAGAAATGGACTATAGTTAAATTACTCGAATCAGGGACACTTTTACCCCTTCTAAAGCCAAGCTTTGGAAATTTCTTATTGCTTCTGTTTTTCCGACTCTTACCAAGTATCCTGCTTTAAGAAGCAAGTATGTCGCTTCCCTCGTGCTTATGTCTTCCCTCTGAATAAACTTGAAAGATTCATGTTAAACAAATGCCGGGTATTTAAGATAAACATTAACAAACATCACTCACTGTTGATTTCTGTTTCTTTTACCTGTACTTTCGTGTAACCCAAGGCGCTGTAAGTAATATTGTTCTTTATTGTTAAAAACAGAATAAAACCCAAAACTTAATTTTCATTGTCATGGGAAATAGAGAGTAATCTTATAAGTTTAGACTTCCAAAGAGAAATGTGGAATTACCGTCAAAATTTGTTGAACAAGTGAAAAATTATAGTCTGCAATTCAGTTCTCACCCACGAATACAATAGATCAATAGAACATGAATGAAAAATCCACCTTTTTCTATTCATGAAGTAAGTTACAGTATTTTCAATTGAGGGTGAATATATATTTTTTCCTTATGTAAATTGTTCATGAAGGCGGGTTATTTTATTTCATATAATATCCATTCCACTGGTAGACTATCGTTCTGAATTTTTTATCTTAATCTTATAAGATAAACAATCTCCTTAAGGTCGTTTATATTAATTTATGGTTTTCCTTCTTTATTATTATTATTATTATCATTATTTATTATTATTATTATTATGATTATTATTATTATTATTATTATTTATTTTTATTATTATTATTATTATTATTATTATTATTATTATTGTTATTATTATTATTATTATTATTATTATTATTATTACTTGGTAAGCTACGACCCTATTTGGAAAAACAAGATCCTATAAGCCCAAGGGCTCTAATAAGGAAAATAGCGATTTGGAGAATGGAAATAAATAGACAGATAAAATAGTGTTCCTGAGTGTACCCTCAAGCAAGAGAACTCGAATCCAAGACAGTGGAAGAGTAAGGTACAGAAGCTATGGCACTACCATAGACCAAATATCCTCTTCTACCCTTGCCAAGTGGAAAGTAGCCTTTGAACAATTGCACTGCTCTAATTAACCCCTTGAGTGAAGAAGAATTTTTCGGTTATCTTAGTGTGGTCTGGCGTATGAGGAAAGAGGAGAATGTAAAAGAATAGGCCAGAATATTCGGCGTATGTGTAGAGAAAGGAAAAAGGAGCCGTAACCGGATAGGGATCCAATATAGGCCTCATTTTCTTATGTCCTATTTTTATCAACTTTCTGCATTTACTTTCTCGTATAAAAAGAAATATATTTCCACCTTCAAGAGAACATGTTTATAACCATAACCTTTCACAAATGTTTGTGTTATGTTGCATCTCCTAAGTCATTGTGGCTTTATTAATGAGAAGAGTAAAAAAATTTTCCATTGCCTATGTGAACAGAAATATACACAACTCAAGTATGTTATTTATAAGAGATTAACTATTCTTTCACTTAATTAATCCTCATTAATCTGTCTAATATACTAGTCAATATGAGTCCTGTATTTTAGAATCTTGGTACTGAAATATTTGCATTGTGCAAAGAAGAAAACTGAAGTTGTCTTACTTTAGTCCTCTTTCTGATGACTAGGATGATGATGGTAATTATCTTTTGCTCAAGATTTTTGGATGGGATTATCGTAGCACCTTGGTACGTCTACCTGTCTTGTTTTCTTCTCCCTAATAGAATTGAATTACGTTGTACGTGAACAAAAAAGCTTCCTCTAGATTACACGCTTTTAGGAAAGGTAATTTTTTTATGTACCGTACGTATTATTGTTATTATTATTATTATTATTATTATTATTATTATTATTATTCTTGTTGTTGTTGTTGTTGTTGTTGTTGTTTAAAGCTAAGATACAAGCCTAGTTGGAAAAACAAAATGCTATAAGCCTAAGGGCTCCAGCAGGGAAAAATAACCCAGCGAGGAAAGGAAACAAATAAACTACAAGAGAAGTAATAAACAATCAGAATAAAACATTTCAACAACAGTAACAACATTGAATTAGATCTCTCATATAATTTATAAACTATAAAAACTACAGTTCTTGAACACATAAAGGGTACTACAATTGTAGATATATAAGTATCTTTGTTAAGTGAAAGAAATTATACTAGGATAGAAACTAGCGTGAAACAGGAAATTATGATTAGCTTTACTTACAATAGCAATCTCTTCAGATATTGGGGTACCTCCTGTGACAGTAACCTTAGAGAGTCCTTTGCTTTTTGAAGCAACAATGACCCTATCTGTAATATATAATAGAAGTTTTTATTTATGTTTGGTTTTCACGAGGGATTTTAAGCTGAAGGAGAAATTAAATCCTTTTGTTGTTTTTTGATGTACTGTATGTGATATTGTTGTTAAATGCCTTTATCTTCTTTCAAGAAACACTATCATAATTGTAGCATCTGCGATGGAATACGATGAAAATAACTTATGAAAACATTTACCAAAAGACCATTAGATTTTAAATGATATTTTGATTTAAACTTGATAATCATAATGATATTTTCAATTATAGAGTATAAATAAGAAAGTACCCGGCCATATGGATACTATTCGCAAGCAACTATTACTTCTGACTTTAATTAATTGGTTTTATTTTCAACTATAACAAAAGCAATGATAATATGTTGCGGATGAAATGAAATTAAGAAGTAACCACTTACTCCTTGATGCGTTATCCTCAACTCTCAGAATAATTGACTGCGTCTGGACAACTCTCTTAACGACCTTCTTGAAGCTCCGTATTTTGGAAAAAGATTTGGTTGGCAGAGGCTTTTTGACCTTCCGGCGCCCCGAAGTGGCACCTTCATCGGCGTCACCGCCTTCCTCTTCACCACCGCTGCAGGCGTCATCGCTGGTGTCATCAGCGTCACCATCCTCTTCCCATTCACCATCATCCTCAGAGGCAGTGGGCTTTGGGTCTGTGTTCGAACTTGCGCTTATCTGTCGCGATTGTTTGCTGTCGCAGGCGCATTCGCCTCCTTCCGCGGATTCTGTAGGCAAGCAAGTTGAACAAAACTCGTCTGGTCCAAACTCTGTCAATCACCAAGCGATAGATTAGAAGGGAGAAACAAGATGAGAAGAAACACTTACTAGAGTAAAGTGAGGGAGTCTCAGTGAAGGAGAGTCATGGCGCAGACGTAGAAAATAAAAGACAGTAGATACGAGTTGGTCAAGGAAACGTATTTGCTCAGACACATAAATGTAAAGGAAAAGTTATTTGAAAAATTATCCCATTACAGAATAGAAGCTGAAGATGAATTAGTCAAAGTTAATGCGGTTTTAAGCTTTTGGCGATTCGCAAGAACACGTTTTCTGTCATCTTTTAACATTTCATCACCAAACTTTGATTTTAAGTAGACTAGTTGACTGGCAAAATTTAATCTCGTATGTTCGTCAAGACATTACACGAACACTATTGTGTGTGTCTTTAGTTCACAAACATACTTGAATTTTGTCAACAGCACTTACTAACTTCTCCAAAGTCTGGCGACAACTCTGTAAAAGCTGACTAGAAAAGTGTCCAAGTGACACCCTCTGAATCACAGAAATTTGCAGAGAATAAAAGGCTAAAAAGCTTAAAAAGGTTATAATATGTTTTTTTTTCTGTAAATAACTGTGGCGTAAATAAAGACTTGGTTAAAGATAGTACAAAATTTATAGCACAATCATAGAAAAGAAAAAAAAAGATCTTTTTGAATTTCACAAGAAGGCAGAAGCAGATGCAAGAGAAGATAAGCTTAAGAGCCACAAACAGATTTCACACGAAGAGATATGTCATGCAAAGACAATGCTGGTGCCTTTTCTGCTTCAAGTTAAAATTGAAGTTCTATCGAAAATGGATAATTTCGAGTTTGAATTAATTTTATTGAGTCACTGATTTTGAGTTATTTTTTCATCATTGCGATCTATTTATGGGATTATTTTCATTCCTATTGCTTCTTGTTTAGAGGAATCGCGAGCTTTTATTCAATAAATATGAGCATATATTTAATATCTTGGTCTTGAACCATGAAATTACCTCACGTAAACTCCCTCTAATTTATATGTAATTAAAGTTGCTTTATTTACAAATTGTTTTTTGCGGATATGAATGAATTGTCCTACATGTCTGTTCATTTGTTCATCATCAAAGTAATATGATTCTTTCTTTAATGATGAAATCTATGATAAAAACACAATAAACGAAATTTTATATGTGAGAATTGGTATTGTGATATACGATAAAATTTTATTTAATTTTTGTTCAATATTCCTTTTAACGAACGATCAAAAAGTATAATAATAACATTATTTCCATCTGACAGACCCACTGAATTCTTCAATTCGATAGACTTCCTGCATTAAAGGTAACAGCTAAAGTCTTCTGAGGTCAAGAGACTTGGTTAAACCTAAGAAAAAGATCAGGTTTTTTGAGAGATTATCAAAGAAAAAAAATAACTTTTTTGGTGAGGTTATCAGCGAAAAAAATCACCTTTTTTGGTGAGATTATCAGAAAAAATAAAATTTTGAGAGCGATTATCAAAGAAAAAAATATTTTTAGAGAGATTATCAAAGAAGAAAATATTTTTAGAGAGATTATCAAAGAAAAAAATCACATTTTTGGTGAGATTATCAAAGAAAAACATCAAATTTTTGGTGAGATTATCAAAGAAAAAAAAAACCTTTTTGGAGAATTTTCAGATACATTAATAGAAAGGCAATAAGATAACAATCAGGTGGACACCAAAATATTTGATAACAATGGCATGTCAAAGAGAATAGCAAAAAGTGACGTCATTGTAAGCACCACATTCACAGTAGAACAACGAAAGCAACATCTAAAGCCAGAAACACTTACCTTTGGTTTGCAAGGACAGCATTAGTGGATCAGGGAAATTGAAGGGTTTGGTATTCCTTTTTTTATTTGACTTTGGAAGAGGGGCCATTATTATTATTATTATTATTATTACTACTACTACTACTACTACTACTACTACTACTACTACTACTACTACTACTACTACTACTAGCTAAGTTACAGTACAACCCTTGTTGGAAAAGCAGGATGCTACTGTACTGTATAAGCCACAACAGGGAAAATTGCCCAGTGAGAAAAGGGAATAAGGACACAGATAGAATAGTGTGCCTGAGTGTACCCTCAAGTAAGAGAACTCTACCCCAAGACAGTGAAATACCATGGTACAGAGGCTATGGCATTACCCAAGACTAGAGAACAATGGTTTGATATTGGAGCTTATGTTCAAAGCATAGTCAGTTGGTCAGTAGGTTAAGGGTTATAATGGCCTGCAGTCCGCCAAGAGATTAGAAATCAGTCATATGATATGGTCCTATCCTATATGCTTTGGTTTTCCCTTTGTTCCATAGCCTATTTTCTTTTTTTAAAATTTGCCTACTGCCTGAATTCTTGTTAGGCCTCTCCTTAATTTTTCATCTCTGTTCAGGCCTGGTCCACATATGGCCATCGGTTTACATTCACACTAGGATTGCTTTCAAACAAGGACATTCAAGTAGATGGGAACCTAAATGTACAACTTCTTTAAAATAATGTCTTAAAATGAAAGTTGATTGAATACTTATTCATCATTGAATCAAAAGTCTGGTTTATAAAAGCTATTGCTATTTGCAAAATTTAATGTATTTCCTAAATTATATACGGAGACATATGCTTTTATGTTTTGTTTGTTAATTTTGATAATGAAATTGAATTTAATCTTTTAATTATTAACAACTTTTCGGGAATTTCCTCCGATTTTTTATTTCATGCTTATCTAAGGGGATTATATATATATATATATATATATATATATATATATATATATATATATATATATATATATACGTGTGTGTGTGTGTGTGTGTGTGTGTGTGTGTGTGTGTGTACAGTGTGCTTGTGTGCATGTGTATGAGATAGACAGTGGAATGTTCATCATATTAGATTCAACCTTCCCAATTCTCTCTCTCTCTCTCTCTCTCTCTCTCTCTCTCTCTCTCTCTCTCTCTCTCTCTCTCTCTCTCTCACGTCCAGTATATTCAGCCTATTGTCAGGGCAAATTGACTACACATCAAAGCTCGACTTCGTCTGCCACCAAATTTCAGAGTCGTAGCTTCTATCATCAGATCGGTTGCCATGACTGCTGCTACACAGCCTTGATGGATGATGCGATTTGTTGAACAAATAAATGCCTGCCATGAAAATATCCAGTAATGAGACTTAAGCATATTATAGGCATCTCGGACAGTAAGATGATAATGCTAAATACTAATCTTGCCTTTCGAAAAATATTGTTTATTTTCTCCTCGAATATAGATGGTTATATATCAGCGTTCATTGTTAAAAATTTGCAGCAAAAAAAAAAAAAAAAAAAAAAACCGGTAAAATTTATGGAATATATGTTGGCAGGCATTTACCGTTTTAAAAACGGATATAATAACGTAAAGGAGGGATATTTCGGTCACCAACCCGTGAAAGATCATAACAACGTAAGGTAAAAATTACGGTAGCCTGTATTTTACTGAAATACGACTGAAAACATTATATTTTTACGGAGACTTTCCAATTAAAATTACGGGTTTTTAACAATGTTCATCTATGTCTTTTTTTCCTCAAGATATCTCACAATGTTAATGGTGAATTTCAGTAATATTTACTTATTAGATTTACGAGACGAATGTAGACCTAAAGTATTTACTGGTCAAAGCCAAGGTTAATTTTATTTTCTCAAACGTTTTGTGGAGACATGTGTCGGAAAGGCATTCCGCCCACTGTTAAAAAAAAAAACGCATTTCTAATCGGAAATTCGCCGTAAATATTTAGTTCTCATCCGTATTTCAGGTAAATGCAGGCGACCGTAATTTTACTCTACTTTGTTATAATGTTTTACGGGTTGGTGTCCGTACTATCGGTCCTTTACATCAATATATCCGTTTTTAAAATGGTATATGCCTGACAACATTGCTTCAAGGAGTTTTATCTTTTTTTCGGCAAATGTTCGAGCTTTTGTCTTGGACTAGATAACCTTTTTTCAGTAGAATCTCAGTATGTAAGGCATTCATATCCTAGTAAAATCACGATAAGTTTCACCTCTGGCAGTACGGGGCATGAAAGGCGTTATGGCCACTATCTTTATTAGTCAGCAGTAGCTCTAATATAAATTTTCTTGAGCTCCTTTAGATACATACTAACTCAGTAGCATTATAAAATACTATAGCTTGCTCGGACATTCGATATGTAATAAAAATCCTTCCAGTATACTTGTCACACACTTACCCTACCAAATAAAAAGGCAGCATAAGAGAAAAAAGAATAAGATGGAGTGTTGTGTCACCAGGCCATCAAGGACACAAGGCACGCACTAGCCTCTGATAAACAGACTATATCTAATTTTATTTTGCAATTTTTATTCAAGAAAGAGACAAAAGAATTTCAGTTTAATCAAGTCGAATACGGGAGAGGTGTATTTTCATCGGTAGCTTACACTTCTTGCTCAAATCATTGGTATAAAAGCATAATTGCAAAGAGCCACTCCATAATGACCCAATGGATGTATATTTTACTTGATTTGCATATTTAGCAGACATTGAAAACTTATGTTTTGGAAGTTGAAACAACCAAATTTAAATTTATGACTGCCGTTGTTTTGTAATGTTATGCCTGAGGTGTAGAAAGTTTTCTAAGTGAAAAATCATCCCTTTAGTTACGTGGTGGTCTTATATTGTTTCTTCGGTTTTCGTAGCGAAGTTGGGCGTAGGTGTTTGGGCTATTTCGGCTATAGAACCTGCTGAGGTGATACTCTGAATTCTGTTATTCGCATTTATCATCTTTCCCTCTGTATTCTGGGATTAGATTACCTATTTAAAACTAAAACTTACATCCTAATCCTATTTTATTTGTTTGTAGGGTTATGGGATTATATTTTAGTATATGAAGAATTGTATATTATTTACAAAGGAGATACTTTCTATGAAGCTTAAGTTTCTTCCTTTTGTAGATACTATCACCAGTGCAGCATTTTTGACGTATTAAGACATCTCGATCTTGAAGTTGGGCCAAAATATTTTACATTGGTACCAAAATTGACCTAAGATGAATTCTGCTCGCATTAATTCCCTTTAACAAATATGGGACATTATACCTCTTATATTGGTCCCATAGCGCAACGTTTATTAAAAGACGTAAAAAGAAGCAAGACAACGTATTACGGTGCCACCCCCTTTAGAGCTACCGTGTGACTCCTTGCCAATACACTGTGTTACACCAATAAAAAAAAAGGCAAAAAGTGCTGGACACCTGGATCACAAAGCTGGTGGCCAGAGAGGGCTTAGCTTAATACCATTGATTACACACTTGTTGGAGCCAGTGGGCAAGAAAATAGTAAATCCAGCACTCGGACTTCGCAGTTAATCTTAGGGACTCTCAGCGTGCGTGTCATAAATCCGTCGTCTTATTGTCTTCATTCTTTTTCCTTTCGTGGTTAGTCGACGGCGTTTTCAACTATACGTTTCGGCACAAAGGGGGTTTTTCTGATCTCAATATGATGTATTGCAGCTCATACAAGATTCCTATGGTTTGCTGGAAGCATCTTGGTACTGATTTTTAGTGACAAGGATGTTCTTACCCGGTTACATAACCACTTGAGTTTGATGCCTACGAGAGGCACCCATAGGGTGATAATAGAATAGTATACATGGGGATGCTTTCAAATTTTGCATAAGCATGTACACTTATTCTCATTTCATAAATATTCGTATGAAATAAACTAGAAATTACAAATGTCTTGCTAAGCAGTGTGTTTCATAATACAGTACTTGGTGGTTAAGAGCGTATAATTAACAATAGTAGTCGATTTATACCCGTTTCTCGAGAAATCAAATAACCCCGTTTTCCATGGGAAGAAAATACTTCTATTCTTATTTATATTGTATTTCCAGTCCAGATGAATAGCTATGGGTTTGTACGGTATATTCTTCACATCTTTCATTTCATTCACTAAGAATCAATATCGAAAGTAATAGAATAATCTACATCGATGTAATAAAAAGAAACTTGACAGTAAACAATTAAAACTTAATAGTTTAATCCGTCGACACTATATTATGTACAACAAAATGAAAAATCTTAGATAAAATGATTACTTTTTTTTTTTTTTTTTTTTTTTTTGGTGTCCTTAGTCCAGACAAAGATCAGAAAGGCTAACAGTAATTGTTCCATATTTTGTATACCCACTTTCTTCCATTATTTATTCTTGTTTTAATATCTTGTAAGTAGTGACTGGTAATCTTTTATTAGTTAATTCACTCTACCTTAAGAATATTTTGCACCCAGAGGGAATTGGATGTTGTAAGAGTTATCGGAACTAGGATCTCAACTGTCTCTTGCACACATTATATATATATATATATATATATATATATGTATATATATATGCTGTGTATATATATATATATATATATATATATATGTGTGTGTGTGTGTGTCTGTGTGTATATATACAAATCAATATGTAAATATATATAAATATATATAATATACATACATATATATACATATATATATATATGTATATATATATATATATATATATATATATATATATGAAAGTAAAAGAATAACATAATTGTAAAACAGCTGTTCCGTACATTGAGTAATTGCAAAAGTATTAAAAAAATCTTGAGCTTTCACAATGAAATTCTGAACTGTTGTCGGTAAAGCCCAGAGCAGAAAAAGATATTATTTTCATATAAATCCCTAACCATATTTACCTTTTTATTTATTTTTTTTATTTTTTTTTTTTTTTGTACACTGACCAAACATATTTCGGACTATTCCTGAAGAGCAGGTAATCAACCTTTTTCGTGTTAAGATATAATTAACCTTTTTATGTTTATCGAACAAAATTAGAAATAAAAACGGCGAAATTCTTCCGCACGATTCACACACAAAAAAAGGATCTTTGTTTAATCGAGATTAATGTTTTTATTTTGACGGTGATGAATGTGACTTGACAGGGAATCGGAAAACGCGCGGAATAAAAACCGCTAATTAAAAGGTCAAGAAAAAAAGCGAAAATTGCGTTATTGAGATCGTGACCTAGGATAACGTATTCCGCCTCAGGTGTATCATTATCATTATTAGGTCTCATTGGGTCGTTTGACCAGACCACTCAGTCAAATGATTTGACTCTGGTTGGACAAGTTATTATAGCAAGTTAACCACGTTTATAGAGAGTGTGTTTATATATATATATATATATATATATATATATATATATATATATATATATATATATATATATCAACTCCTCCTAAGCCTATGGACGCAAAGGGCCTCAGTTAGATTTCGCCAGTTGTCTCTATCTTGAGCTTTTAATTCAATACTTCTCTATTCATCATCTCCTACTTCACGCTTCATAGTCCTCAGCCATGTAGCCTGGGTCTTCTAACTCTTTTAGTGCCTTATGGGTCCCAGCTGAACCTTTGGTGAACTAATCTCTCTCAGGGAGTGCGAAGAGCATGCCCAAACCATCTCCATCTACCCCTCATCATTATCTCATCCCCATATGGCACTCGAGTAATCTCTCTTATAGTTTAATTTCTAATCCTGTCCTGCCATTTACCTCCCAATATCCTTCTGAGGGCTTTGTTTTCTAAACTACTAAATCTATTGGAGATAGTTTCATTGGCATACCATGACTCATGTCCATAGAGTAACACCGATCTCACTAAACTAATATATAGTCTGATTTTTATATATAATTTCAGGCGATTTGATTTCCAAATTTTACTTAACCTAACCATTGTATGATTTGCTTTTTTCAATCTTTCAGTAAACCAATTGTAAAGATCATGTATTGGAGATCATAGTTCCTAAATACTTGAATGATTCTACCTCATAAATCCTTTCTCCTTCCATTGATATTTCATCTTCCATTGCATACTCCGTTCTCATCTTCTCTTTCTATCTTCTATTAATCTTCAGCCCAATCTCGTGTGATATTTCATGCATTCTGTTAAGCATGCATTGCAAATCCTATGGTGTTTGGCTAACAAGGACAGCATCATCAGCATACTGTAGGTCTGCTAAATTCCTATCACCAATTCAGTCCAATCCTTCTCCACCATTTCCGACTGTTCTACGCATTACAAAATCCATGAGGACGATAAACAATATAGGTGACAACACATTCCCTTGGAGTACTCTGCTGTTCACTGGAAATTCATTTGATAAGACTCCATTAACATTAACGTTGCTCTTGCTATGCTCATGAACAGATTTAATCAAATTGACATATTTAAGAGGAATTCCATAATAACACAGTACTCTCCACAAAATTGGCCGGTGCACACTATCAAAGGCTTTTTCGTAGTCCACAAATGCCATTAAAAAAGGGATTTCTATATTCTATGCATTGCTGTAGAGGTCACAAAATGAAAATTTGGTCCGTGCAACTTTTATCTTTTCTAAATCCTGCTTGTTCATCTTTCAGCTTTTCATCAATCTTTCTCTCCAGTCTCTTTAGAATAAGCATACTATATATTTTCATAGCAACTGACGTAAGTGTTATGCCTCTGTAATTATTGCCATCAGTCAGGTATCCTTTTTTTTTTTTGCTATTTTCATCAACACTCCTAACTACCATTCATCAGGTTTCGCCTCTTCATATATATATATATATATATATATATATATATATATATATATATATATATATATATATATATATATATATACTGTACATCGGCAACGCTCAGTAGAAATGCCAGACGTATAACTACTCGGTCTCTCCCCGTCCGTAGGGTAGAGGGAGTAAGGAAGTAGCCATACCCAGGTGAGAAGGGTGCATGTGTGTGCATATCTTTCTAAATATTTATCCGGGTCGCTGACACTAGTCTACATGCACACACATTTAGACACACACACACACATATATATATATATATATATATATATATATATATATATATATATACTATATATATATATATATATATATATATAATATATATATATATATATATATATATATATATATATATATATATATATATATATGTATGTATATATATATATATATATATATATATACATATATATATATATATATATATATATATACGTACACAGTATATTCGTTTTGCAACTTTATACAACAACAAGATTATTTTAAATGATTGTTAAATATCTATGGAAAAGGAATGCAGTAAATATTCACAACATTTTCATCTTGCAAATGGGATCGCAGTGCTTTTGTATCGTCATATTAAGTTAGAATAATGTTCCAGCTATATATTTAGTGTGGCTCTGTTATATTTAATAATAACCTGATAGTATCATTAAGGTTAAAATCCCACATTTATACTTCAGAGGATCCTTAGTTACTATGGCATATAGTATTTGTATTTACTTTGATGACAAAACCTTCGGGAGCTGTGGCCTTTGCCTCTGCAATTTATTTGATAACACTTAGAATAATCAGTTGCCGGGAAAACTACATGTTTAGATATTTTCATTTATCAATGCTAATTTTAGATAACCTATTTAGCTATGTCTTTATAATTCTTAGTTGTAGCGATAATTTTTGACGAATATTACCCAATTAGCAATAAATACAAGCATGACCATCCTTGTGACGTTCCAGTTGCACATATATATATATATATATATATATATATATATATATAAGTATATAAATATACGTATGTATATATATATTTATATATATATATATATATTATATGTAAATATATATATATATATATATATATATATATATATATATATATATATATATAAGTATATAAATATATGTATGTATATATATATTTATATATATATATTATATGTAAATATATATATATACAGTATATATATATATATATATATATATATATATATATATATATATATATATATATATATATATATATATATACGAGGAGTAACATAACAAAGGAAAAATGGTGAACACTTTGAACTGGCTAAGAATTCGGTTTAGTTTTGTCAGCTATGTAACACCATTATCCGCATTTTTCAATTTTTATTGATAGCTCCTTGCATCCTTTTTTTTGTTTTTATTCTTACAATTCCTTTCTTTCAAGTAATTATTCCGTCTTCTTTAAATTCCCTCTTATATATAAGGTAGACATGGATTTAACATTCAAGAAGCACCAGTATAGAATAATGTATCCATACTACAAATTAACAAAGTAATTTATATTGAGAATTATTTTGCGTTAAATCTCTCTCTCTCTCTCTCTCTCTCTCTCTCTCTCTCTCTCTCTCTCTCTCTATATATATATATATATATATCAAATTAAGCAAATGTACCTCGAATTTGTCCCTATATTTCTGTCAACGTGACTTCATAAACTAGTGACTATTTTACTTCTGTCTTGCATTCCATTTCATGGTAACAATATGTGATATTATTTTCTAGCGGTAAAGAAAATAAGAAAACGTTTGTTTTTTGGATGATTTTCATTCGTAAAATTAAGGCTAAAATGTTTGACTCATACAGTATGTTATCATCATCATCATGATCCCCTCCCACGTCTATTGAGGAAAAGTGCCTCGGTTAGATTTCGCCAGTCGTCTCTATCTTGAGCTTATAAATCAATACTTCTCCATTCATCATCTCCTACTTCACGCTTCATAGACCTTAGCCATGTAGGCCTGTGTCTTCCAACTCTTTTAATGCCTTGTGGAGCACAGTTGAAAGTTTAGTGAACTAATCTCTCTTGGGGAGTTATACTTCTTAAAAAATAGTATCTTAAAGAAAAGATAAAACTTACCCTTAAGGTCATTCAAACTATTACTCTAGCATTATCCACAAAAGGAAATGTCTTACTGATCAACATACGCAGTGGCATAGTCTCCGGGATTACAGGTCATTACGGGATTACCAACAATCATTCTTTTCTCGGGCGTCCAATAAACATGTGATACATCCAACATTCTTTACCTGTTCTGTTTTTTTTTTTTTTTTTTTTTTTGGTTAATTGTCCTCGTCTTCTTTCGAATAACGGCTATCTTCTTCTTTGTCTCACTCTTTAGGACTATATATGTGTATATATACATATATATTCATATATATATATATATATATATATATATATATATATATATATATATATATAGAGGCTCTTTGCGTCAATAGGTGTAGGAGGAGATGATATATATATATATATATATATATATGTGTGTGTGTGTGTGTGTGTGTGTATGTATATGTGTGCGTGCACGCGTGTATACATGCTTATATACATTATGTATATATATATATATATATATATATATATATATATATATATATATATAGTGTGTGTGTGTGTGTGTGTGTGTGTCTGCGTGTTTACACAAATACACCTCGCTATCACTGTAAGCGGTATTAAGGTTTGGTGTCAGTGGAAAAAATTACATTTAACTTTTGCTCGAAGAATATACGACACATGATTGTTAAATTACAAAACGTGAACTAAAACTATCTAATATTAGAAAGCCGCAAAAGAACGAAAGTAACTGATTACTATGTCTACGTAATCAATGTTCAGTCACGTAGCCACGTCTCTTTCATTTATTAAGAAGTGGCTATCTTTCATTCATAAGTCCTTTTCTAGTTAAATTCTCAAATTATTACCCCCGCCAATGAAGTTGGAAAGAGGTTATGTTTTCGCCCCTGTTTGTGTTTGTAATTTATGTGTGTGTTTGTTTGTGAACACCATCGTGCTACAATTTCAATCGTAGAGTAATGACACATGCAGGGATTAACTGTTTGGAAAAAGCTAGAAATGATTAAATTTTTGAGGTAAAGGTCATGGTCAAGCAAAATATCCAATTCAGGTAATCAGCCATAAGTTTGGACATCGTTGTCACAGACTTCAAAACTGGTTCATATTTGAGTATATGAAAATCCACGCCAATCAATACATGTCAAGGTCAAAGGTCAAGGTCGAGAAATAAGGTATCGCGGCGGAAGTCTGCGCTCTACTGAATGCCCCTCTAGTTTGATGTTGCAAGCATTAGAATAATGTAGCTTCCATGTGATGCGTCTCGTCGTATTGCAAATGCTGAGAAAATTTTAGAATCTTGTACGTTCATTATTATATTGCAAAATGACTCATTAATAAACGTATCCTCGCTTCAAAAGAATTAAAGCAAAAAGTTTTATATTAACTTTCAGAATATTCGATTAAATTATTTTTCATTACTTGGAAATATTACAGCAATGGATTGCATTTTATACTGATTTACGAAGATACAGAATGTATTCGGCATCTTGAAAACTATTGCTTTTTGACGTTTAAAATTTTTTTTAGTGAAATTTGTTAGCGGAAACTCGGTGTA
Organism: Palaemon carinicauda; assembly: GCF_036898095.1. Classification (NCBI taxonomy): domain Eukaryota; kingdom Metazoa; phylum Arthropoda; class Malacostraca; order Decapoda; family Palaemonidae; genus Palaemon; species Palaemon carinicauda. The sequence goes on from NC_090761.1 coordinate 16,822,525, forward strand.
TAATTGATTTCCAGATGTTTGCTTTATAATAATAGTGTACCCGACCAGTCAAAAATGCCGTCTAAATATTAAGATAGATATGCACTCACGCACACGCACAAAGATTCAGCCCTCCCCCCTCCCCCACCCCTCCTTTCCTAACTACAACCCGCTGGTTCGGCAATTTGGGAGAGTTTGGTATCCTAGTGTACCCCTCGGGGTATCCCCTCTCACCATGCTATAACTAGTCTCTCCCCCTGAGCGTAACATGAAAGATATATATATATATATATATATATATATATATATATATATATATATATACAGTATATATATACATATATATATGTTATATACTGTATATATTATTTTTATTATCTATTACTTCTCTTGTCGCTTATTTATTTCCTTTCCTCACTGGGCCATTTTCCCCTGTTGGAGCCCTTGGGCTTATAGCATTTGCTTTTCCATCTATGGTCTTAGCTAGGCTTGTAATATATATATATATATATATATATATATATATATATATATATATATATATACCTAGACAGTTGCTCTTCATTATAAAGGGTAGATAATTTTAGTAGGTAACAACATTTTAGGCTGGATGTCAAAAGGGCTTTAGTCTAAAAGAAAAATGGAGTCACTGGTGTAAATAGCATATCTTTACAGGATTGTGATGTGATGACTTACAAGCAAGAGCCTTTGCTATTACATGCCAAATTAATGTAGCGGGTATATTGCCAAATTTTCTTCATACAAATTAACCCAGAATAAAAAAAAAATCACCATAAGGAAAATTTCATCCTTCCAAGTTTTCAAAACATATGCAAACAGTCTATAGTAAAGTATTTTAATAATGAGATGAGTAACATTTTGCAACTCTTGTACCTTTTAGAGTGATGTTAGAACAACTGTCTTGTTTCATGATGCCAGTTAAACTTTCTGTTTTTTGTTAGAAGTCTTATTTATTTCAGTTTCAAATATGATTACGTTCTTTTAACCTGAATGTTAGGTATGCTTCAGTTTTTTCACCATGAAGTAATTGTATTTTGAGGAGGATTGCCACGTGAGTTAAATGCCTTTGGGTTGTTTTTGTTGCGTGTTTGAATATTATGCAATGAATAAATAAATGAACATCCGATTCTACGAAGTTGTATGACAATAATAGCTTTCAAGTGTCAGGTATTTGAGGTTGTGAAATGATTAGCTTACAACCTTTCTTACCAGAATCTGTTCGATAATATATTAGTTGCTACATTGACTGTCATAGTTGACAGCTTCGTGTGACGTCTCATATATCTCATTAAACACAGCTGTAACACGCATCCAAATACACATGCAACATGAATAATTCATGTATGTATGTATGTATGTGTAAATATATATATATATATATATATATATATATATATATATATATATATATATATATATATATATATATATGTATGTGTGTGTATGTATGTATGTTTGTATATGGGAATTTTCTCACTAGATGTAGTTTTAGGATTGCTGTACTTCTGTATAGATTTCTTCAATTGTTCTAACATGAGATTCAACTATTCCTTGACTTTGAAGGATTTTCATTACTGCTGAGATTTTGACAGTGTCAAAAGCTTTCTCATAGTCTATAAATGCCATAAATAGTGCTTTGTCATACTCTGTTGATTAGCTGGTCAATTGATGGATATGGGGAGTTGTTGAATACCCGCTTCTAAATCCTGTCTGCTCTCTTGGTTGATTAAAGTCTAGCTGTCAGTCTTTCTATTCGGCCTAATATGATCTTTGTAAATATTTCATATATTACGGAGAGGAAACTTATTGGTTGGTAATTTTTCAGGTCTTTTGTGTCTACCTTTTTGTGAATTGGTATAAACAAGAGACCATTATATGCGTAAGAGATTGATGTGGAACCAGTCAGACAACTA